>NC_056735.1:1339952523-1339957523 GCF_019279795.1 Protopterus annectens | reverse complement strand
AAACTGTGCAAACACCTTTCAGTTTGGTTTTCCCACAAACTCTGTGCCAGTGGTGTACACATTCATGGGAGTTTTAACTGATAAAATGTTAGGGCCTGCTGTTGCTTTGATACATCAGTATGTGCTAGAGGCTGAGGGCAGTGATGAGGATAATGCTGGCAACCGCCCCAGACTGAGGAGGAGGAGAAGAGTGTACAGACCCAGGATAACCTACCAGGGGCTACATGATCTGGAGATAGAGCACTACAGGGTGGACAGGGACATACTTCAGCAACTCATCGAGCTATGCAAGCCTCACCTCAGACCCAGAGTTAGCAGAGGGGAACCCATCCCAGTGGATACCAAGGTATGTGTAGCCTTAAGAATACTAACTACAGGTACTTTCCAAAGACCTACTGGTGACATCATGGGGGTCTCACAGGCATCTGTATTCAGGGTACTGAACCAGTTCCTGGATGCCATGCTACCACATGCCAGTGAGCACAATTACTTCTCCAGCACCCTTTGATGACAAGACCAGCAATATGCATCTCTTCCACCATGTAGCAGACTACCTGGAGGTATAGACTGCACACACATCCACATCAAAGCACCACCCGGTGAACAAGGTAGGGTCTACTTAAACCACAAGGGCTTTCATTCCATCAACTGCCAGGGCATGTGCAGTCCCCAGGGCATTATCATTCTTGTGTGTGCTGGCAGCCCTGACAGCTATCACAACTCCCACATCTGGCATTCCTCGTAGCTGTACCAGGGATTTTCCAGGGGGGACATCCAGTATGGCCATCTGGTGGGGGATGATGGCTATGCACTGAAGCTGTGAATGATGACTCCCATTAGAAATGCACACACACCTACTCAAGAATGCAATAATGAGGCACACACACAAACCAGGATCATTATAGAGTGTGTGTTTGGGATGCTAAAGTCACGGTTCTGCTGCCTTGATATATCTGGTGGATCCCTACAGTACTCTCCAGCCACATGTGCACACATGTTCATAGTATGTGCCATGCTACACAATATGATCCTGCAGAAACAATTGAAGCAGGAACAGCACAGGGAAGGGCCACACAGCCCCCACCATTGCCAAGGACTGTGGAGGCACTGAGGGACTTGGAGGAGGAACCCCCTGAGCCAGTCCCTGTAGGCAGATGGAAGCATCCCCAGTATGGTCTGGCCTTGGCAAAGAAGCAATGCATAGCACACACACTGGCACTCTAGGGACCCAGGGGCTGACATGTCTCTCTGACTTGCATACACAGTAAAATGGATCCCACACACATCACACTATCTGTACCTTGTCATGTATAGGCAGTGTACTGCATGCATATGACATAGGCAGCCCTCAAGCACCATCTTCACAACTGCTGCAGGCACAAGGTAAGTCAGTCTTCTTAACAATAAATGAATAGATTAGTATGTTCTTGTAGCATATCTATGGTATTGCTGCATGCATGCAAGGGAATGGGGTGGCCTACTGGGATAGAAGCAGACAACTGACAGCTATGTGGGACACCAGGAAATGTTTGCCCACAACTGGCCTCCCCACAGTATGCAGTAGTACCTAATGTGACAGATCCCACAGCAATATATGTGGGAGGCCAACTAACTGGAGGTTCATAGGTCACAGGCATGGATGTCAGTGTGGGGGGTACCATACTCACCCCTCAGCCTCACCCAGCAAGTCAGCCATAGAAAACCATAAATAAATGTCTGCCAAAGGCCCAGAAATTGTGACAATGATGAAATACCTCCTACAGACTTACACAGTGATAGCACAGCAGGTCTTGCATTTGCAGTAAGGATCTGAAAGGTAAGAAGTCTGAAACTCAAATGTATGACATTACAATCTGACCTGTGGTCTTTAGTGATATGCCTTTAGTCTCCAAGACAGGGCACAATACTATGTTAAATGGAACCAAAATGTAAAGCAAATATCAGCACAGTCTTTGCAAATGTGTACAGTTGACAGGTATGCCCCCCACACCCATGCTCCCATAGAAATGCAGTAACATATGTTTGCAGGCAAATAGCAGCAGAGCACACATTGCCAGGACTGTCCTAATCAACATGATAACTTCTTGCATGTCTACAATACGCAGGGGTCAATGAGCTATGTATATGTGCGGTTAATACTGTCAGGATGTAGCCAGCACTTACTCCCGGCTGTTGTGTTGTAGTGTCTAGGTACAGTGCTATCTTTGACAGGGCCATGTTCCAAAAACTGCAGTGCCAAGTATTCTGCATGTCAGCTGCACCTACTGTAGGTGTTGTATACATGTCCAGATGTCAATATCTGTTAATGCAGGAAAGCTGTACAGGTCATGGACAGGGGGGCACATATATTGATAGTATACAGCTTGGAGTAACCTACACAGTGCCTATCATGCCTCTCAACTCTACAGACCTATTACAGAATGTCCAGAGGTTAGCATCATAAATGTGGTCTGTATTTTAACATTGGAAAATAAAATGGTACAGCAAATGGGATCGTGCCAAAAATAAAAAAAAATGTGAAAAGACAATTTTAAGTGAAATCTGCATTTTGCCATTATAGTGTATGGCATGCAGAATCAAAACAATAACAGGTAATACTGATTGCTTAGGAGGAAAGCTCTAGTGTAGTGGTGTAACAAGGGACTAAGGCAATGGGGTATTCAAATGAGCAAATTTTACTGAATCACTAAATGGGAGACCATTCTCTGGCTGCACCTAACTTTGTAGGAGCTACACAGCAGTGGTGTAAGCAGGAGACACAGCTGACATGAAAAGGGGGTGTGTCATGCTTGGTGTAAGCACAATGGAGCTCCACGGCTCACATTTGAGCTTAGCTAAGCACAGCTAAGCAACGGGGTGTGTCTGAGGCTGTATTCACTTATTCTATGAAATGAAGAGCTTGTTCACATCCAGGGGAGGGCCATTTCTGCTTCAAAGTGTTTACTTCTAAAGCGGTGGCATGCACCAGGTCTAAAAAAAAAAAAAAAAACAACCCAGAAATACCCGGAAATAGCAGAACTGTTTACATTTGGGCACCGGGTTTGCACAGCGTGCCTTGGGGCTTAAAAGGGGCAGAAATGATAAGGGAAAAAAGGGAAATAGAATAAAAGCAATCAAGTACAAATAATATAGCAGGCCGGTGGAATGTATCATAGCCAAACAATCATACAGGCAGCACCTGCAGCACAACAGTATAAACTGTGCAAAAACCTTTCAGTTTGGTTTTCCCACAAACTCTGTGCCATTGGTGTACACATTAGAGGGAGTTTTAACTGACAAAATGTTATGGGGCTGCTGTTGCTTTGATACATCAGTATGTGCTAGTGGCTGAGGGCAGTGAGGAGGATAATGCTGGCAACTGCCCCAGACTGAGGAGGAGGAGAAGAGTGCTCAGACCCAGGGTAATCTACCAGGGGCTACATGATCTGGCGATAGAAGAGCACTACAGGGTGGACAGGGACATACTTCAGCAACTCATTGAGCTGTGCCAGCCTCACCTCAGACCCAGAGTCAACAGAGGGGAACCCATCCCAGTGGATACCAAGGTATGTGTAGCCTTAAGAATACTAGCTACAGATACTTTCCAAAGACCTACTGGGGACAGTATGGGGGTCTCACAGGCATCTGCATTTAGGGTACTGTGCCAGTTCCTGGATGCCATGCTACCACATGCCGGTGAGCGCAATTACTTCCCCAGCACCCATGATGACAGAGGACCAGCAATATGCATCTCTTTCACCATGTAGCAGACTACCTGGAGGTATAGACTGCACACACATCCACATCAAAGCACCACCCGGTGAACAAGGTAGGGTCTACTTAAACCACAACGGCTTTCGTTCCATCAACTGCCAGGGCATGTACAATCCCCAGGGCATTATCATTATTGTGTGTGCTGACAGCCCTGGAAGCTATCACGACTCCCACATCTGGCATTCCTTATAGCTGTACCAGGGATTTGCCAGTGGGGACATCCCATATGGCCATCTGGTGGGAGATGATGGCTATGCACTGGAGCTGTGGATGATGACTCACATCAGAAATGCACACCCACCTACTCAAGAATGCAATAATGAGGCACACGCACAAACCAGGATCATTATAGAGTGTGTGTTTGGGATACTCAAGTCACAGTTTTGCTGCCTTTACATATCTGGTGGATCTCTTCAGTACTCTCCAGCCACATGTGCAAACATTTTCACAGTATGTGTCATGCTACACAATATGATCCTGCAGAAACAGATGAAGCAGGAACAGCACAGGGAAGGGCCATACAGCCCCCACCATTGCCAAGGTCCACACAGGCATTGAGGGACTTGGAGGAGGAACCCCCTGAGCCAGTTCCTGTAGGCAGATGGAAGCATCCCCAGTATGGCCTAGCCTTGGCAAAGAGGCAATGCATAGCACACACACTGGCACTGTAGGGACCCAGGGACTGACACTTCTCTCTGACTTGCATACACAGTAAAATGGATCCCACACACATCACACTACCTGCACCTTGCCATGTATAGGCAGTGTACTGCGTGCATATGACATAGGCAGCCCTCAAGCACCATCCTCACAACTGCTGCAGGCACAAGGTAAGTCAGTCTTCTTAACAATAAATGAATGGATTAGTATGTTCTGGTAGCATATCTATGGTATTGCTGCATGCATGCAAAGGAGTGAGGTGGCCTACTGGGATAGAAGCAGACAACTGACAGCTATGTTGGACACCAGGAAATGTTTGCCCACAACTGGCCTCCCCACACTATGCAGTAGTAGCCAAGATGACAGATCCTACTGCAATATATGTGGGAGGCCAACTAACTGGGGGGGGGTCATAGGTCACATGCATGGATGTCAGTGTGGGGGGTCCCATACTCATCCCTCAGCCTCGCCCAGCAAGTCAGCCATAAAAAACATAAAGAAATGTCTGCCAAAGTCCAGAAATTGTGACAATGATGAAATACCCCTTACAGACTTACACATTGATAGCACAGCAGGTCTTGCAGTTG
>NC_056735.1:1339932523-1339947523 GCF_019279795.1 Protopterus annectens | reverse complement strand
ACAAAACCTACTGTGTGATGGGCCTAGTAGCAGAATGGTAATTGTGGCCAAGACCAAGGCTATTGGAGTGAGCTATACAGTTTCACCAAGTGCATATGCACTTACTGTAAGATCTGACTTACTGCTATAAAAGCCACACACAAGGACAATGTGTAATGATATGTGATGATAACTGATGAAGGTACAAGACTATATACTATCAATGCAGTACCTACAAAGTTCAGACTCACAGGGATTCATTTCAGACAACATTGCAGAACAGTCTGCAACACATACAGGAAACATGTAAAGTACTAGGTGCATAGCTTCATAAGATGATACCAAGCTATTGGCCCTGATGCCCTCATAAGCCTAGCTGAGACATTCACCCATGTCTCTTCCAAGCCAGCACCTCTTTCCCCTGATCAGCTGGTACACTCACGGGATCCCAGGGGTGTCCCATCCATATCCCATGCAGTTGTCCAGTCTCTTCTTCAAGAGGTCTATACACATACTCTGCTAGACATAAGGATGGAGTGCATTTTACAGACAGTGCATTGTGTGGGACACTACACTATCTTGCCAGCAAGTACTATACATGTTACAGACCAGGTGAGGGCCTTGCGTGCATGATGAATGAGTGGGGTCTGTCTTATAGATATGCAGAAACACCATAAATGCTAGTTTGGAAATGGCCTTGTATGCCAGACACAGGTCACCTATGATCAAGCTGTATGAGACTAAGTACAGGGACAGGGCTTTCAGCCTACCTGTATTGGATAGGTGTTACAGACCCTGGATTTGCCTGGTCAGGAACCTCTGTGGTCCCTGCAACTGCTGCATTTGCTTGGCAAACTACATACCAAAGGAGCCACTGTACTTGGTAATGCGTCTGAAAAGGGTACAGTACAGGGATGTTGTGGCCTCCTGGTTCCTGGATGAAATACCCATATTTGTGAGTTTGGCCATGTAGGCAGCCTTCTGTACAATGGTGCCCACACAGTGGAAAAATGTCAGGTTGCTACCAACCTTGGTGCACAAGTCGCCTCACACCTGATTGCATGATCAGTACATCATACTGTCATAATTAGCATGGATGACATCTGCCACTGCAGGGAGAATGATGCCTCTCCTGGCATTGTTTGCAGAAATGCTTCTTGCACCAGTCATTAATTGGGTGAGGGCCTCTTGGGGGATGCTCACATCAGTAGGGGAATGTAAGACAGTGGCCAGCTTGCAAATATCTGTACACCTGGTCAGCCAAGATTGTGTAGCAGTGTTATGTGTAAATGTTTGTTGGGCTGAATAGGGAGAGTAGCAGATGTGAGTGTCATAGATCCTTTTCTATCTGACTGTTAATGCTGCTACAGTTGCTGGTGGTCTATCAGGTGTATATGTTTGTAGGGGCAGACTGAGAAATGTCTTGTAACACCTCAGGATTCCAAGCAGTCTGTGGGTTGGGCCAGTATACGTTGGTGTAGTGTGTGACTGGCAATCAGGGTATGTTTATTCAAACAACTGTTCTACTCTAGAGTTCATGTGGGGTACTGGTATGTTGCTGTGACTGTCATGCAAATGGTTTGGGTGGACATTTTTGCACCAATATCTGCTTCTCCCTATAGTTCCATCCCTGTAGTGCATGATATATTTGGAAATATATGGGTAATTCTCCAGAGCTGATTTGGGGTTGTGTCATGTTGGTCTTACTGTGGTTCAGAAGGTGCTGGGTGAAATGGTTGGCAGCTCTCACTGTTTTTTCTCTTCTGTTACATGTCTCCAGTCATACATCTCCACTGTCCAGATGTCAAGACACTGTTGAGATATGCGGCTCATATATTTGGTCTTTTTCCCATAACAGTTGTGGGTTTCTAACAAATTACTGGGATGATATGAGCACTGACATCAGTAAATAATGACATATATATGGTCTATATCAGATAGTCAAAGTCTTATAACCATTATGTTCGAAGTTACAAAACTTCGACGATGGATAAAAAAAATAACGGAAACTGTTTTAAGCAGGGGAGGCAAACCACCCTGCACAACCCACAACACCACTACTTAAATATACAAACTCCGAGATCACACCCCATTGAACAAAATGGAAACCTCTACTTATGGAGATTTCCATTCAAATGCTCAAACTTTTACAAATTCGAAAATGGTCTCGACCATATGAGGTTCAGATGTGTAAAAGTTCGACTACGTGATAGGAACCTATAGCTATATATATATATATATATATATATATATATATATATATATATATATATATATATATATATATATATATATATATATATATATATATAAAAAATATAATATATCTTTGTATTTATATATACATAGGTTCATAGGTTGGTACTAGGCTATCGGCCCTAGGGTCTATATAGGTCTAGCCATAACAATTCCTTGGGTATTTATTCCCGGAATATTTACTTCCCTGGTCAGGGCAACTGACGTGATCCCCAGGGTGAATTTCCTATCTCCCATCCAATCATCAAGGATCCTTCTGAAGAGGGCAAAAGAGGTGCTCAGCTTGACATATATGGGCAGTCTATTCCAGAGTATGGGGAGTCTCTGGGTCAGGAACCTATCCCTCCAGCATGTTTTGCTCATTGTGATGATCAGGTTTAGATCCCTGGAATGTGTGGCTCTGAGGGAATGGGATTTCTTTAAGTGTAGCATGCCCATAAACTCTGGGTTTGACATGGCCTTGTATGTTAAGCAGAGATCACCTCTGAGTAGGTGATATGCGACAAGAGGTGATATGTGACAGAGTATAGCTGGAGTTTTTTTAGACAGTTAGCATAGGGGATCTGCTTTAGGCCTGTGATTCTTTTAGTGAGGTATTTATGTGGCCTTTGCAGTTGTTACAGATGCCTTGTGAGGTACATACCAAATGGAGCATTGTACTCTATAATGGGTCTAATGAGGGATGAGTACAGTGGGACAATGAGCTCCTTTTTTCTGGATAAAAAGCCCTTAGTGATGAGGTGTGCCACATAGAAGGATTTCCTGACTGCTGTGGCTATGTGGTTATCGAAAATGAGACCACTGTTCACCTGTGTCCCTAAGTCCCTTATCACACTTTTGGTGTTTAGTGTACTGCTACTTATGTGGTAATTCATGGGTACATGTTTTTTCCCAAAGGGGATAACTATACATTTCTTGGCATTGAGCATGAGCCCATGACTGGCACCTAACATCTGTTTCTGTAAGGCCCTTTTGTAGAATATCCACATCATTTGGGGATTCAATAATGGCTCCCAGTTTGTAGTCATCTGCAAACTTTGTTAGCCAGAGTCCCTTAGTGCTGACCTGTACTTCAGAAAAGTAGATGCCAAACAAGAGTGATCCCTGGACTGAACCCTGAGGTACTTTGCTTGTCACTTGTCTTGAGCTGGATTTTAAGTCAGCTACTTTTACAGTGTGGGTTCTGTCAGTAAGCCAGTTGGCAACCCATCGAGTGATGTAGGGATTAATTCCCAACTTAGTAAGTTTATCTATGATTCCAGAGTGGGGGATGGTGTCGAAGGGCTTGGTGAGGTCCAGACCCTCGTCCACGGCTCTGGAGACTGACTCAAAGAAGTCAATCAGGTTGAGGAGACAAGTTCGACCCTTTACAAAACAAAATTGGGTGGGGTCCAGTGTTTGAAGGTTGCCAATGTCTTTGTTTATAAGTTCCATGATAATGCGTTCCATGGCTTTGCAGATCAGGCTCGTCAGACTGATGGGATAATAGTTCCTGGGATCCAAGGTGGATCCCCCTTGTGGAGTGGGATAACTGTAGATTTGTCCCACTCATTCGGCATGAAGCCTGAGGTGAGGCTATGATTAAACATGACACTTAGGTGAGGTGCCAGTTCATTTTGTAGTTCATGTAGTACACAGCCCAGGATGACATCTGGTCCCATGGACACTGTATTCTTCGCTTTGGAGAGTGAATTTTTTACCTGTGTGGCCGTGATTACCATCATTTAGCAATCTTCTGGTACTGAGATGGGGTCTTTAGGGGTGAAAGGGGGGTGAATTTGGCACTGAATGGATCTGCCAGGATACTGACAATATCCTTGGGATCAGTATACTTAATGCCATTCTGTTGTAGCTCAGAGAAGATCTAAGCATTGCCATTTAGATTCTTGACATAACTATAGAATGCCTTATGGTTGTCCTTGGAATCTTTGGCTATTTTATTTTTGCAACTAGCATTGGTGGATTTTATGAGGGATCTCAACTTCTTACTGAGGCTGGTAAGGGAGTTTTTTGCATCCAGAGATTTTCCTCTTTTCTACAGCAGTTTCTTCCTTCTGTTGTATAGTTTCTTTATGGCAGGAGAACACCAGATTGGGTTCCCTTTTTGGAGGAAACCTTCTTGGTTCTATTTTGAATGGCATGATTCATGCACAAGTGGATGTGCTCGTACAGTGCCTTAGTGTAGGATTCAGCAGTCGAGCTTTCAGTTCCTGTCTGCATGGGTGTCATGAGGTTTATCACTTCTGACTTGAGTAGCATGAAGTTGGCTTTGGAGAAGTTTTTATGGAGGTTTCCCTACTGGGGGGTGGGGGTGGGATGTGGACATCAAGGGTGATTAGCTTATGGTCAGACCTGACCAACGAGGGGGTGACCACTGGTGTGGAGCACTGATCTCCCATGTTGGTAATGACCAGGTCTAGGATATTTGAGCCCCTGTTGGGACTATGGATTAGTTGTTCCAGGGCATTGGAATTTATGAATTCCAAGAACTGTTGGTAGCCAAGTAGTTTTCCCAATTAATGGCAGGGTAGTTGAAATCTCCCAGTATTAGGGTGCTTAGTTGTATCTTAATATTTTCCAGTATGTTTAGAAAGGTGTAGTGAGAATCTTGGTGCATGGTGGGGGATCTGTAGCAAGCTACAGTTTGGATTGCAGTCTTACCTAGTGTTAGTTGCACCTGTAGAATTTCAGAAGAATTGTGTTGGGCAACTAGCCTGGAGCTGTGACTATCCTTGGTGAATATGGACACTCCTCCACCTTTAGTGCTTCGGTCTTGGTTTGGTGGCCGAAAAGTGTGGTAAGAGTTGTAGCCTGGTATTGCAGTGGTGCTGTCTGGAGCCTTGAACCAGATCTCAGTTACTGCACAGATATCAATGTTCTCCATTTTTAGGAGTGCCTTGAGAGAGTTCATTTTGAGGTTTAGACTTCTAGCATTGAGTAGCATTACCTTCAGATTTTGCATGCTTATATCTATTACGGTGGTCATTTTGTCCTTTGAGCCTTGTCTAAAAGAGGCACTATAGGGTTGGCAAGAGCCTTAGCTAGTAGCCTGAATCCCAGGGGTGACAGCTGCAGACCACCTCTGGCAAAGCATCGTGGTTTGTCGATCATGTCATCCCAGGCAGACAGATACTGGATCCCTTTTGAATGACACCAGAAACTTAGCCAAGTGTTGAAGACAATCATTTTGTCCTTATACTGTGGTATCATTCTGGGTGAAGGAAGGATGCTAATCAGAGCTAGGGTCATACCTGCCTGGGCTACATGATCCAAAAGCTCTTCCATGTCTCTTTTCATGTAGTCCAAGGAGGTACATCTCAAGTCATTCACTCCAACATGGACAATGACAGAGTCGTATTTGTACTTTCTGTGGAGTGACTTGAGTGCATGCATTATGTGGCAGATCCTGGCACCCGACAGGCAGCTGAAAGTAATTTTCTCTTTGTTCAGCCTGATGAGTAGGTCATCAGTGTGCCTGACTATAGAGTCACCTATGACTAAAGTGTTGGGTATGTTGTCTTGCCTTAGGGGCTGTTGTTTCATGGCACACTGGTGTTTTGAGCTATGTGTCACTTTGGTTGTGACTGGTGTTTATTTGCATTTCAGCTTTGGTGGTCCTTGTTGCTTGGGCTTAGTTTTACTATGTGTGGATGTTGGTGGTGTGAGTTTTGAAGGGTTATGTGTTGCTTGAGGTGTTGTGCAGGTGTGGTGCATGATATGTTTGCAAAAACATTACAAATTCTTACAGCTCAGATGGTGTAGAGTATGTTGCTGTGATTGTAGTGCACAGGGTCCTGGGTTCAAGACTTGGGAGTGATGACTTTTTTTCATTAATGTTAAATGACCAGAATGCATGATATGTCTGTAAAAATATTACAAATTCCTACAGCTCAGATAGCATAGTGGTATGTTGCTATGATTGTAATGCACAGCATCCTGCATTTGAGACTTGCCAGCACTGATTATTTTGTTGCTGGGCAGAACAAGAGCTGATGGGACAGAGTGATTAAGGCACTTTTAAGCAGTTTTGTATGGAGCTAAGTGATGCTAGCAAATGATTAAGCCCTCTTAGCTTCACTTAGCACCCCTTACTCCCGCTTACACCCACACTAATTTTAATTAAAGAAAAGAAAAAAGGGTGATAAGAAAGTGGTGACATAGGGCCAAGTAGGGGTAAAGCATTAGGAAAACCAGCTAGGGATGTGCACGTTGGGTGTAGGAAAGGACCATAGCTCTACATTTCTTCTGCAGCAACAGATGTGTATAATGTGTAGAATTTGAAATTTACAGCCTCACACCTCACAGGGAGGGGTGTTGGCAACAGACATTTGTAGAATAATTTAATGGGTAGATTGATTAATTTCACTGTACATGGGGGCAAAATGTAGAGCTATGTATGGGGCAATGATTTTTTTTGTGGAACAGATGCCCTTTATTTAGGTGAGAGTGGGATGTTGGGGAAGGGCTGAGTTATGTGGTGGTAGGTAGGTTTGGAAGGATAGGTAGAATTCACTGACAGACAAGACATACAAGACAGCAGACAGGGGTGGTATATGACATATGAGGGGGTAAACACCTTGGACAGGGAGGGTGTTTGGGAATCAGAGGCCCATGAGCCCCCAAATGGATACAGTGGGTCTGAGGTCCCCATCCACGGGCAGTCACCTCTGCACCTTCATGGCCCCAATGGTGGCTGTGGTGGGGGCTGGACAAGAGGGGCAGCATGCCTCTTGAGGTGCACCTGGCAGCCATCCATCTGGCGCAGCTGCCCACCCACCTCAGAACAGATGACACTGCACACCATACCCCAGAACATTCTGTGGATGATGGGCTCCTCTCAGCACCTGCGCCAAAGGGAGACGGACCCCATTTCCTGAGGTTGTTCCACGTGATGGTGGTGCAGGACCAGCGGAGGAGGATGTTCTGGGTTGGGTCCCAGATGTGCTGTGGCCCATTGCCATGGCCAGATGAGGTGGGACAGGCAGATCCGCTGAGATCTGCCTTCCCAAACATGCTATGGTGTTGTGGTTTTCCCAGATATATTGGTTAGTCATGAAAAACACATTGTAAAATTAGTTATAACAGCATGCATGGGTGTTCCCATTAACCCAAACCAACAGATTTGAAACAGTTGCATAGCAAACAGAACACATGCATAAATTGAACAACAGTAAGCATTTTAACAGCATGCAAGTTACATTGATGGCAACAGGCCATCAATAATAGTATTTGAATATGGTATGTTAATATGCAGCCAATGAAATACATGAACAATAATGGAACACATGTCCCAAAAATAGGTTTTGAGAACAACATACCCATAGTATATGAATAATAATTATTGATGCAGATGATGGTTGGGGAGAGAGAATAAAAAGTCCATTAACAACTGCATCGGCTTCTATTTTTCACAACAGTACTGCTCAATACTCTGCAGGTCTGCCACCACCTTTCATCTACCTATGGCACATACATACCTGTTAGACTGTCAACCTGAAATGGTATGGGGCAGACTGGGTGAACTGTGGCTACTTTACTGAAAGGGGCTTTTACATGTCAGGGTTACATACTTGACAAAGAAGGGGTACCCTGCAATGATGTTGTGTGAGTCTGCTACTAGCATAGTTCACATGGATTCCTATCAGTTTCCAAGGTGATTGGCAGTAGTGACCACTAGCCCTGACAGCATGACACTTGAGAGACATGTATCTTGAAGAGGGTGTGGTGTATGTACCTATCTTGCTGGCATTTGCAGGCATGGGGTTGGACAGTGGGACAGTTGTAAGCAGTGTATTGTTATACCCTTCAAACAGCTATTACAAATATTTCATTTGAAGACATGTGGAGCAAATATTGATTGCCACTATCTGACTGTTTCTACACATATTACAGATTTCTTAAGTGAATATATACACATATCTCAGTACCACTTCCTGGAATCGAACTATGTTTGGGTGTGCTAAAATGAACTACAAGGCTGTTTCTCATCACACTGGGCTACTGGGGAACTACTGTCTTTTGTTTCACTGTTTTCTGCCTAATAGTCTGTGGGTTAGACAGTCTGACCTTGTAATCCTGAGATTCGACTGCACTTGACAGATAGTTACTGTACTGTACTTAGTAATCCTTTGAAATTATACAATCTGGAAACTAGAAAAGCAGTCAACACAATGCACTGCAAGCAGGGGACACACTCCAGCAATACATTTGACATTAGTATTCAGGGTTCAGGGATCTTAGTGCATAACATATGTCATATTTCATGCTATATCTTGATTTACAGCTCACAAAGCGCTACTGTTTTGCATAGTAGCTTGATTATCCAAACAACCTCTGTTTACTTTCCCATGCTGTCAAAAGCCATATTTCTTTACCCAGAACCACCATGTACATATTCTATTTCTATAACAACATACCAGAATAAACACAACAGTTGGTGGTTTGTTTTTATTGTAGTTATATGACACAGTGCTCTACTACTACATATGCTGTAGATGACTATTAGTCTGGAAAACTTTTCTTTAATTGTTGCACACAGAACACAGTAAACAATTTACCCCTTCTTATTTATTTCACTTTATGCTGAAGGGTAGATCTGTACTCACCAGCATGTCAGCGCATCCTTGTCAGTCTGTAAGCGTACAGGCCTAGCCAATGTTCATAGCCCTCTCCCTGGCCTTCAGCTGTAGGGGTGTGAAACAAACATTATGCATACCTGTCTATCACATACTCAAGCTAGAATTTGGTACAGCTATATCTGGGATACTTACAAACTACTGGAACATGCCAGTCCTGAGCATCTTGGATCCATTGGGCCATGAGCTCTACCGTCCTATGCTTTAGTTCAGCATAATGATGCTGTACCTGCTCACCAGTTTGGGGGATTCCAGTGGCACTGGTGGGAGTGTTCACATGCCAGGATGGTCCCCAGGCTCACGCTGGTTGAACTGAGAGCCCTGGTACCCATGACCCTGGACTCTAGGATGCCTCAGCGGTGTGTCCGAAATTGAGTTCCATCTCTAACGTCAGACATGTTCCTGCAGAGATCAGACTAAACAGGTTATGTCTGTATTCCCACCTGCACAGTTTAAATAAGACCATATTCCCATCCTTTGCCATCATTGGACCATTTGAAAAATTCTGGGCACAGCTTAGCAAAACCCGCAGTCCCCGCTAAGCGCTGGGTTGAAATAGTGCTAAAAGGGGTAATTGTTGAGCTTTACTTAACAGTGTGCAAATCCATTTAGCTGAGCTGACTGCTGCTTAGCATTCACATTTAAACAATAGCTGAGCACTGCAGACAACTGCCCACGTGTCATTTAAAAAAATATCAGGATAATGACTTAGTTAATCATTACTGACATATTAGAAAGTATATATGATTTACTTTACATTACTTCCCTCTATGTGCTTTTATAGTACTACCATGGGGTGTGTGGGACTTAGTTCACTGTATGGGACACTTGTGTATACATGGGTGGTTATACATGTTATATAGGTTCATAGGTTCATAGGTTCATACTAGGCTATCTGCCCAAGGGCATTTATAAGCCTAGCCCATAGTTATGTGGCTTTCGCCACCCCTTTAGTTTGAAGAAAACTATGCCTATTATTTTGCTGTGCCTCTGTCAAGCAGTGACACTGAAGTAATCCCTGGGGTATATCTGCGATCTCCCATCCATTGGTCAAGATTCCTCTTGAACAAGGCCAGCGAGGTGCTCTGCCTCACATGTACCGGGATTTTGTTCCACAGCATAGGGAGTCTCTGGGTGATGAATCTGTCCCTCCAGCACATTCTATTAATAACTGTGTCAAGGTTTAAGTCTGCCGCCCTTGTGGTTCTGAGGGATCTAGATTTTCTGAGGTGAAGCATATTCATCAAATCTGGGTTTGACATGGCCTTATATGTCAGGCACAGGTCACCTCTGAGCAAGCGGTATGCGACTGAATAGAGCTGGAGTTCTTTCAGTCTTTATGATAGGCAGAAATTGCATAAGACATATTTTGAAAGGTGAGACCCTTTATCCTTTTGGTGAGGAACTTTTGGGGCCTTTCCAGCTGCTGCAGGTGTCGGGTCAGATACATTCTGAATGGGGCATTGTACTCAATCATAGGTCTAATGAGTGATGAGTACAGGGGGACGATGACCTCCCTAGATCTAGATGTGAATCCCTTCATGATCAGGTGGGCAATGTAGAAGGTTTTCCTAACTACTTTGGCAACATGAGTGTCAAATGAAAGGTTACTGTCAACCTGGGTCCCCAGATCCCTGATGACTTCTTCTGTGCTCAGTGGATTGCCACCTATATGGTAGCTAGGGGTAACCTTGTTTTTCCCGAAGGGTATGACTATGCATTTCTTGGCGTTTAACTTTAGGCCATGGCTCTGGCACCAGTTATCCGTTTCTGTGAGGCCCTTCTGAAGGATATCTGTGTCAGATGTGTTTTCGACTGTCAGCCATAACCCTCTTGTGTTTGCTTGTACTTCAGAAAAGTAGATGCCGAACAAGAGTGGTCCCAGGACTGAGCCCTGTGGGACACCACTTGTGACAGGCTTTGAGTCTGACATGGCCAGCAACTCTGACCCTGTGGGTTCTGTCACTTAGCCAGTTTGCAACCCATCTTGTGATGTATGGGTTTACATTCAAGCTGATGAGTTTTTCAATGATACCTGAGTGGGGTATTGTGTCGAAAGCCTTTGCCAGGTCGAGGTAGGCTATATGGACTGCCTTGCCCTCATTAATGGCCTTGGTGACTGTTTCGAAGAAGTCAACCAAGTTTAAAAGGCATGATCTGCCTTTGACAAAGCCAAACTGGGTTGGATCCAAAGTCTGCAAGTTCCCTATGTCTTTATTTATGAGTTCCATTATGATCCTCTCCATGGCTTTGCAGATAAGGCTTGTCAAGCTAATAGGTAATTTCCAGGGTCGGTGGAGGCACCGCCCTTGTGAAGTGGGACCACAGTCGCCGTGCGCCACTCCTTGCGTACGTATCCTGAGGTGAGGCTAAGATTAAACAGCTGTCCTAACTGTGGGTTTAATTCCTCATTGAGTTCATGGAGCACACAGCCAGGGACACCATCCGGTCCCATGGATGCTGTGTTTTTTGCTTTGGAGAGAGCAGTTTCTCACCTGGGGCGTTGGAGAGATGTTTGGGGGGCTACAATCCTCTGGTATAGATATCTCTCCTTTTTTGGGGAAGGAGAAGTTTGCACTGAACCTGTCAGCCAGTATGTTGGCAATGTGTGTAGGTTCAGTAATCTTCTACATCATTTGAACTAATTCTGAGCATATCTGGGAGTTTCCTCCCTAGGTTTCTAACATAGCTAAAAGGCCTTATGATTGTCTTTGAATCCTTAGCGATTTTTCTCTCAGGTACCTTGGATGATTTTATGAAGCTCTTGGTTTTTTGCTTGCATGGTAGTCAAAGGTGTCTTACCTTTCCAAGAGTTTTGTTCCATCTTGTATTAGCTTCCTCCTTTTGTTGTAGAGCTTGTTTATGTCTGGGGTCCACCAGACTGGACACTTGCCTTTGGTACAAAGAGTCTTAGTTTTGTTTGGGATTGCCTGATCCATGCAGTCCTGTAGGTGCTGGTAGAAGGCATTTGTAAGTGATTCAGCGGTTTGAGTAATGTTTACCACTGGCTCAGGGGCCTTAAAGGAGACCACACTAGTTTTAGAAGTGTGAAGTCAGCTTTGAGAAGTTTTTCACTGTGGTCTTTTTATTTCAGGTGGGCGCGGGATGAGGCCCTCCAGCGAAATTACTTTAAGATCTGAGCGCACCAGTGGGGGGTATACTTCCGATGTTGAACATTGTGATCCCATGTTGTGATGATGAGATCAAGTATGTTTTCTCCTCTTGTGGGGATGGTGACTAGTTGTTCCATGGCATTTGAGTTTATGAACTCCAGGAACCTTTGGGCTAGAGTGTTTGGGCTTGAGTAGTGTTCCCAGTCTATATTAGGGTAGTTGAAATCACCTAGTATGATGGTGTTTGGAGATACATTTATCCCCTCCAGTGTTTTCAGGAAGGCCATGTGAGGTTCCTGAGTTTGAGAGGGTGGCCTGTAACATGCTACAAATTGCAGAGCAGTCTTGCCTATGGTTAATTGCACCTGGATGGTCTCCGATGCATCATGTGTTGCCACCAACCTTGAGGTGTGTGTGTCCTTTATGAATATGGACACCCCCCCTCCTTTCTTGGTGTTGTCCGGATTTTGGGGCCGCATGATATGAGGTGAAACCTGATAGTGCTGGGGTGCTCTCAGGAGCCTTGAACCAGGTTTCTGTCACAGCACAGACATCGATGTTCTCCATACTGAGAAGGGCCTCGAGTGCGTGCATCTTGAGATTGAGACTTCTGGCATTGAGCAGCATTACCCTTAGTTTTTCCTTTTTGTGTTCTAGGGTGGTAGGTTTAGAATTTGAGCCTTGCCTAAAAAGGCCCTATGTGGGTGGCAAGAGCCTTTGCCAATATCCGGAAGCCCAGGGGTGACAGGTGCAAGCCGTCCCTTGCGAAGCAGCGTGGCTTGTCCAGCATGTCATCCCAGGCAGACAGACATTGGATCCCCTTTGAATGACACCAAAATTTAAGCCAATTATTAAAGCTGATCATCTTATCACTGTATTGTGGCATAATTCTAGGTGAAGGTAGGATACTGCTCAAGGTCAGGGTCATACCTGCCTGGGCTACATAATCAGAGAGCTCTTCAATGTCTCTTTTCATGTAGTCCAAGGAGGTACATCTCAGGTCGTTGACACCAGCATGGACAATGACTGAGTCGTACTTGTACCTGCTGTTGAGAGACCTGAGTGCTTGCGTTATGTGGCAGATTCTAGCGCCCGACAGGCAGCTTACTGTGACCTTCTCCTTACTCAGTCTGGTGGGCGGGACGTCAGTGTGCCTGACTATGGAGTCACCAATGACTAGTGTGTCTGGCATTGTGTTTGGCCTTAAGGGCTGTGACTGTTTGACACTCTGACTGTGTGGTCTATGTGTTGCATGTGTTGGGTCCTGAGGTGGTAGTTGTTTGGGTGTCTGCTTTGGAGGCCTCTGCTGTTTTGGTAGATTTTTGGTCAGAGCCTCAGAGTATGTCTTTGTGTGATTATGTGTATGATTTGAAGTTGTGATGGTACTATGTGTGACTGGGTATGTAGTGTGTGTGGTTACCTTCTCCTCCTGTCTGGTCTTGCCAGTCCTATGTTGAGAGAGCTCAGCCTCCAGTTATATAGTTGCATCTCGCATGTATTTGTGTTTTGTGGGAGAAGGAGAGGATTGTCTGTGTACATGAGGCAATTGTAACATTGCCTCAATATTCCCAGGTTCACCAGTTGAGCAGGAGAGGACACTAGCAACTGATCCCTCGACATGCTAGAAGTAATAGATAAAAAACTTACAAAAGACTCCGGGGGATGTGGCTTCTAGGCTGGTGGGGTACTATCTATAATAATAGTGCTTTATCAAGGTGCAAGTACTGTAGGAGCAAGTGCTAGGCTTTACAGATAGAGAACAGTCTACTTGGGAATCAAGTAGAGATTAAGTTTTTAGTTATAGGATACGCTGGTTAGATCGGCAGTACAGTTAGAGGAAGGTAGTTTTAAGGGAAAATTTGAAGAGTGGAATTTAGGTAGCCCGAATAGTTTAACCTTGTTTAACCGCCGCTGCTCTTGTGTACAACAGTGGCAACTCCGCGCTAAATTCACACTTACATTTTAGGCCAGCTACACTACCCTGGTTGACAAATATCAATTACTACATAATTTAAAATTCAAATAATAATTTTTCACACTGCTTTCCCATGTAAAAATAAAGTGCCTGTCTTGGTACTCAAAGCATGAACACCTGCCTGCAAAGCCAGGACTCTAACCACTACACTATCTCAGCATGAGGACTTTAGCTGTATATTTTTATTTATCTCCTATGGGATGTTTAAGCAATGCTGAGCAGAGGACCATAGCATGCACACATGCTGAGCTATGCTTAAATATACCTTAGAATGTAACAAATAAATAAATTAATTAATAAATCCACTTTATTTACATGTATCTGTACTCCTTGTCAGTCACAGTAAGGGAAGTTGTAAAGGGACACATTGGGACATATTTTAATTATTGCTCTTACAAACTTAGGAAGTGTGACTGTGGTTTTCTAGCAAATCATTGGCAACTCACTCAGGGTTTAAGTCAAAACATACTGACAGACATTTCAGTTTCAGACTTCATACCCTTCAGGAAATCCATGCTAATGCAAACCTTTTATTCTATCAACTATCCTGGTTTGTAAGTGCAATATTTAAAATGTGTCCCTATTTTTGTGCCTTTGTCCCCCATTATTTATGGCTTTGTAGAGCTTTCTTGCACTAGGAGGTTGAGAGATATGTGAGGCAGATATCTGGGCATTCTGCAGAAACCTGTACAGTTGAGGGCTATGGGTGTACATCAGTTTTACAGTGGCAGACATTTGGGTTTCAGTTGTCATACCCTTCAGGAAGTCTGTGCTACTCCAAACCTTTTATTCCATCAACATGCTGGGTTTGTAAGTGCAATATTTAAGAAGTATCCCTATTTTTGTGCCTTTGTCCCCCCATTATTCATGGCTTTGTACAGAGTTCTTGCTGTACAAGGTTGAGAGGTATGTGAGGCAGGCATCTGGGCATTTTACAGAAACCTGTACAGCTCTGGGCTATGGCTGTATGGCACTTTTACTATGGTAGACATTTGGGTTTCAGTCTTCAGACCCTACTGCAAATCTTTTATCCTCTCAGCTT
>NC_056735.1:1339905510-1339932023 GCF_019279795.1 Protopterus annectens | reverse complement strand
CAGCTGATAATAACACTATTGTATACAACAAATTGTTATTGTTATTCGTCATTGGTGATTCCTTAAAAATAACATGCTTTGAAATGCTTTTGTTTTTCCATTTTTTCCAATTGACCATATACATCCCATTTAACATAAACGTGGATTTAAAGATACTGGCCGTATAATACCAACTCATACTAACATAACTTGGAATTGCAACAGTGTATAAATGTTTATATATAGATATGAACTAATCTGAATAAAAAATCTGACTAAAAAATCTCTACTATATGATAATGACTCCCTATATTGTGTTACCTCCTTACTACAATAATTATGAGTCACTATCTAATGTAGACAAATGGTTGTGACAAACCTAAGTCTGTCCAATGTATCTCCCTAATTTGAACCATGTTGAAGTATGCTGTTTACAGTTTGTCAACAGTTTTGTTCGGGTTGCCGAAGTTCTTTCGTTTTGCTTTAAACACCTCAGGTTGTAGTAATTACACAGCTCTGCTAGTAGTAATTGCACAGCTCAGTTTGTAGTAATTACACAGCTCTGTCTATAGTAATTACACAGCTCAGTTTGTAGTAATTACACAGCTCTGTCTGTAGTAATTACACAGCTCAGTTTGTAGTAATTACACAGCTCTGTCTGTAGTAATTACACAGCTCAGTTTGTAGTAATTACACAGCTCAGTCTGTAGTAATTACACAGCTCAGTTTGTAGAGATTACACAGCTCTGTCTGTAGTAATTACACACCTAAGGTTGTAGTAATTACACAGCTCTGTCTGCAGTAATTGCACAGCTCAGTTTGTAGTGATTACACAGCTCTGTCTGTAGTAATTACACAGCTCTGACTGTAGTAATTACACAGCTCTGTGTATAGTAATTACACAGCTCTGTCTGTAGTAATTACACAGCTCAGGTTGTATTAATTACACAGCTCTGTCTGTAGTAATTACACAGCTCAGTTTGTAGTAATTACACAGCTCTGTCTATAGTAATTACACAGCTCAGTTTGTAGTAATTACACAGCTCTGTCTGTAGTAATTACACAGCTCTGTCTGTAGTAATTACACAGCTCAGTTTGTAGTAATTACACAGCTCTGTGTGTAGTAATTACACAGCTCTCTCTGTAGTAATTACACAGCTCAGTTTGTATTAATTACACAGCTCAGTTTGTAGTAATTACACAGCTCTGTCTGTAGTAATTACACAGCTCAGTTTGTAGTAATTACACAGCTCTGTCTGTAGTAATTACACAGCTCTCTCTGTAGTGATTACACAGCTCTGTGTGTAGTAATTAAACAGCTCAGTCTATAGTAATTACACAGCTCAGTTTGTAGTAATTACACAGCTCTGTCTGTAGTAATTACACAGCTCTGTGTGTAGTAATTACACAGCTCTGTCTGTAGTAATTACACAGCTCAGTTTGTAGTAATTAAACATCTCTATTTGTAGTAATTACACAGCTCAGTCTATAGTAATTACAAAGCTCAGTCTGTAGTAATTACACCTCTCAGTCTGTAGTAATTACACAGCTCTGTCTGTACTGATTACACAGCTCTGTGTGTAGTAATTACACAGCTCAGTTTGTAGTAATTACTTGTCTCAGTTTGTAGTAATTACAAAGCTCAGTTTGTAGTAATTACACAGCTCTGTCTGTAGTAATTACACATCTCAGTCTGTAGTAATTACACAGCTCTGTCTGTAGTAATTACACAGCTCAGTTTGTAGTAATTACACAGCTCTGTCTGTAGTAATTACACAGCTCTGTCTGTAGTAATTACAAAGCTCTGTCTGTAGTAATTACACATCTCAGTCTGTAGTAATTACACAGCTCTGTTTGTAGTGATTACACAGCTCTGTCTGTAGTAATTACACACCTCAGTTTGTAGTAATTACACAGCTCTGTCTGTAGTAATTACACAGCTCAGTTTGTAGTAATTACACAGCTCTGTCTGTAGTAATTACACAGCTCTGTCTGTAGTAATTACACAGCTCAGTTTGTAGTAATTACACATCTCAGTCTGTAGTAATTACACAGCTCAGTTTGTAGTAATTACACAGCTCTGTCTGTAGTAATTACACAGCTCAGTTTGTAGTAATTACACAGCTCTGTCTGTAGTAATTACACAGCTCAGTTTGTAGTAATTACACAGCTCTGTCTGTAGTAATTACACAGCTCTGTCTGTAGTAATTACACAGCTCAGTTTGTAGTAATTACACAGCTCTGTCTGTAGTAATTGCACAGCTCAGTTTGTAGTAATTACACAGCTCTGTCTGTAGTAATTACACAGCTCAGTTTGTAGTAATTACACAGCTCTGTCTGTAGTAATTACACAGCTCTGTCTGTAGTAATTACACAGCTCTGTCTGTAGTAATTACACAGCTCTGTCTGTAGTAATTACACAGCTCAGTTTGTAGTAATTACACAGCTCTGTCTATAGTAATTACACAGCTCAGTTTGTAGTAATTACACAGCTCTGTCTGTAGTAATTACACAGCTCTGTCTGTAGTGATTACACAGCTCTGTGTGTAGTAATTACACATCTCAGTCTGTAGTAATTACACAGCTCTGTCTGTAGTAATTACACAGCTCTGTCTGTAGTAATTACACAGCTCAGATTGTAGTAATTACACAGCTCTGTGTGTAGTAATTACACAGCTCTCTCTGTAGTAATTACACAGCTCTGTTTGTAGTAATTACACAGCTCAGTCTATAGTAATTACACAGCTCAGTTTGTAGTAATTACACAGCTCTGTCTGTAGTAATTACACATCTCAGTCTGTAGTAATTACACAGCTCTGTCTGTAGTAATTACACAGCTCAGTTTGTAGTAATTACACAGCTCAGTTTGTAGTGATTTCACAGCTCTGTCTGTAGTAATTACACAGCTCTGTCTGTAGTAATTACACAGCTCTGTCTGTAGTAATTACACAGCTCAGTTTGTAGTAATTACATGTCTCAGTCTGTAGTAATTACACAGCTCAGTTTGTAGTAATTACACAGCTCTGTCTGTAGTAATTACACAGCTCAGTCTGTAGTAATTACACAGCTCTGTCTGTAGTAATTACACAGCTCAGTTTGTAGTAATTACACATCTCAGTCTGTAGTAATTACACAGCTCTGTCTGTAGTAATTACACAGCTCAGTTTGTAGTAATTACACAGCTCTGTCTGTAGTAATTACACAGCTCAGTTTGTAGTAATTACACGTCTCAGTCTGTAGTAATTACACAGCTCAGTTTGTAGTAATTACACAGCTCTGTCTGTAGTAATTACACAGCTCAGTTTGTAGTAATTACACAGCTCTGTCTATAGTAATTACACAGCTCAGTTTGTAGTAATTACACAGCTCTGTCTGTAGTAATTACACAGCTCTGACTGTAGTAATTACACAGCTCTGTGTATAGTAATTACACAACTCTGTCTGTAGTAATTACACAGCTCAGGTTGTATTGATTACACAGCTCTGTCTGTAGTAATTACACAGCTCAGTTTGTAGTAATTACACAGCTCTGTCTATAGTAATTACACAGCTCTGTCTGTAGTAATTACACAGCTCTGTCTGTAGTGATTGCACAGCTCAGTTTGTAGTGATTACACAGCTCTATCTGTAGTGATTATACAGCTCTGTGTGTAGTAATTACACAGTTCTGTAGTAATTACATGTCTCAGTCTATAGTAATTACACAGCTCAGTTTGTAGTAATTACACAGCTCTGTCTGTAGTAATTACACATCTCAGTCTGTAGTAATTACACAGCTCTGTGTGTAGTAATTACACAGCTCTGTCTGTAGTAATTACACATCTCAGTCTGTAGTAATTACACAGCTCTGTCTGTAGTAATTACATAGCTCATTTTGTAGTAATTACACATCTCAGTCTGTAGTAATTACTCAACTCTGTCTGTAGTAATTACACAGCTCAGTTTGTAGTAATTGCACAGCTCTGTCTGTAGTAATTACACAGCTCAGTTTGTAGTAATTGCACAGCTCTGTCTGTAGTAATTACACAGCTCATTTTGTAGTAATTACACATCTCAGTCTGTAGTAATTACACAGCTCTGTCTGTACTGATTACACAGCTCTGTGTGTAGTGATTACACAGCTCTGTGTGTAGTAATTACACAGCTCTGTGTGTAGTAATTACACAGCTCTGTCTGTAGTAATTACACAGCTCAGGATGTATTAATTACACAGCTCTGTCTGTAGTAATTACACAGCTCAGTTGTAGTAATTACACAGCTCTGTCTATAGTAATTACACAGCTCATTTTGTAGTAATTACACATCTCTGTCTGTTGTAATTACACAGCTCTGTCTGTAGTGATTACACAGCTCTGTATGTAGTAATTACACAGCTCCATTTGTATTAATTACACAGCTCAGTTTGTAGAAATTACACAGCTCTGTGTATAGTAATTACACAGCTCTGTCTGTAGTAATTACACAGCTCAGGTTGTATTAATTACACAGCTCTGTCTGTAGTAATTACACAGCTCAGTTTGTAGTAATTACACAGCTCTGTCTGTAGTAATTACACAGCTCTCTCTGTAGTAATTACACAGCTCAGTTTGTATTAATTACACAGCTCAGTTTGTAGTGATTACACAACTCTGTCTGTAGTAATTACACAGCTCTGTCTGTAGTACTTACACAGCTCTCTCTGTAGTGATTACACAGCTCTGTGTGTAGTAATTAAACAGCTCGGTCTATAGTAATTACACAGCTCTGTTTGTATTACTTACACAGCTCTGTGTGTAGTGATTACACAGCTCAGTCTATAGTAATAACACAGCTCAGTTTGTAGTAATTACACAGCTCTGTCTGTAGTGATTACACAGCTCTGTGTGTAGTAATTACACAGCTCTGTCTGTAGTGGTTAACACAGCTCAGTTTGTAGTAATTAAACAGCTCTATTTGTAGTAATTACACAGCTCAGTCTATAGTAATTACAAAGCTCAGTCTGTAGTAATTACACATCTCTGTCTGTAGTAATTACACAGCTCTGTCTGTACTGATTACACAGCTCTGTGTGTAGTAATTACACAGCTCTGTTTGTAGTAATTACATGTCTCAGTCTATAGTAATTACACGGCTCAGTTTGTAGTAATTACAAAGCTCTGTCTGTAGTAATTACACATCTCAGTCTGTAGTAATTACACAGCTCTGTCTGTAGTAATTACACAGCTCATTTTGTAGTAATTACACATCTCAGTCTGTAGTAATTACTCAACTCTGTCTGTAGTAATTACACAGCTCAGTTTGTAGTAATTGCACAGCTCTGTCTGTAGTAATTACACTGCTCAGTTTGTAGTAATTACACGTCTCAGTCTGTAGTAATTACACAGCTCAGTTTGTAGTGATTACACAGCTCTGTCTGTAGTAATTACACACCTCAGGTTGTAGTAATTACACAGCTCTGTCTGTAGTAATTGCACAGCTCAGTTTGTAGTGATTACACAGCTCTGTCTGTAGTAATTACACAGCTCTGACTGTAGTAATTACACAGCTCTGTGTATAGTAATTACACAGCTCTGTCTGTAGTAATTACACAGCTCAGGTTGTATTAATTACACAGCTCTGTCTGTAGTAATTACACAGCTCAGTTTGTAGTAATTACACAGCTCTGTCTGTAGTAATTACACAGCTCTGTCTGTAGTGATTACACAGCTCTGTATGTAGTAATTACACACTACACAGCTCCATTTGTATTAATTACACAGCTCAGTTTGTAGAAATTACACAGCTCTGTGTATAGTAATTACACAGCTCTGTCTGTAGTAATTACACAGCTCTGTCTGTAGTAATTACACAGCTCAGTTTGTAGTAATTACACAGCTCTGTCTGTAGTAATTACACAGCTCAGTTTGTAGTAATTACACAGCTCTGTTTGTAGTAATTACACAGCTCTGTGTGTAGTAATTACACAGCTCTCTCTGTAGTAATTACACAGCTCAGTTTGTATTAATTACACAGCTCAGTTTGTAGTGATTACACAACTCTGTCTGTAGTAATTACACAGCTCTGTCTGTAGTACTTACACAGCTCTCTCTGTAGTGATTACACAGCTCTGTGTGTAGTAATTAAACAGCTCGGTCTATAGTAATTACACAGCTCAGTTTGTATTAATTACACAGCTCTGTTTGTAGTACTTACACAGCTCTCTCTGTAGTGATTACATAGCTCAGTTTGTAGTAATTACACAGCTCTGTCTGTAGTGATTACACAGCTCTGTGTGTAGTAATTACACAGCTCTGTCTGTAGTGGTTAACACAGCTCAGTTTGTAGTAATTAAACAGCTCTATTTGTAGTAATTACACAGCTCAGTCTATAGTAATTACAAAGCTCAGTCTGTAGTAATTACACATCTCTGTCTGTAGTAATTACACAGCTCTGTCTGTAGTAATTACACAGCTCAGTTTGTAGTAATTACACAGCTCTGTCTGTAGTAATTACACAGCTCTGTCTGTAGTAATTACACAGCTCTGTTTGTAGTAATTATACAGCTCTGTCTTTAGTAATTACAAAGTTCTGTGTGTAGTAATTACACAGTTCTGTAGTAATTACACAGCTCAGTTTCTATTAATTACAAAGCTCTGTCTGCAGTAATTACACAGCTCAGTTTGTAGTAATTACACAGCTCTGTCTGTAGTAATTACACAGCTTTGTCTGTAGTGATTACACAGCTCTGACTGTAGTGATTACACAGCTCTCTGTCTAATAATTGCACAGCTCAATTTGTAGTAATTACACAGCTCAGTCTGTAGTGATTACACAGCTCTGTGTGTAGTAATTACACAGCTCTGTAGTAATTACACAGCTCAGTTTCTATTAATTACAAAGCTCTGTCTGCTGAAATTACACAGCTCATTTTGTAGTAATTACACAGCTAAGTCTATAGTAATTACACAGCTCTCTCTATAGTGATTACACAGCTCTGTGTGTAGTAATTACACAGCTCAGTTTATAGTAATTACACAGCTCAGTTTGTAGTAATTACACAGCTCTGTCTGTAGTAATTACACAGCTCTGTCTGTAGTAATTACACAGCTCTGTCTGTAGTAATTACACAGCTCAGTTTGTAGTAATTGCACAGCTCTGTAGTAATTACACAGCTCAGTCTGTAGTAATTACACAGCTCAGTTTGTAGTAATTACACATCTCAGTCTGTAGTAATTACACAGCTCTGTCTGTAGTAATTACACAGCTCAGTTTGTAGTAATTACACAGCTCTGTCTGTAGTAATTACTCAACTCTGTCTGTAGTAATTACACAGCTCACTTTGTAGTAATTGCACAGCTCTGTCTGTAGTAATTACACAGCTCTGTCTGTACTGATTACACAGCTCTGTGTGTAGTAATT
Organism: Protopterus annectens; assembly: GCF_019279795.1. Taxonomy (NCBI): domain Eukaryota; kingdom Metazoa; phylum Chordata; order Ceratodontiformes; family Protopteridae; genus Protopterus; species Protopterus annectens. The sequence goes on along the minus strand of NC_056735.1, from coordinate 1,339,924,667 downwards.
ACACATCTCTGTCTGTAGTAATTACACATCTCAGTCTGTAGTAATTACACAGCTCTGTCTGTAGTAATTACACAGCTCAGTTTGTAGTAATTACACAGCTCTGTCTGTAGTAATTACACAGCTCTGTCTGTAGTAATTACACAGCTCAGTTTGTAGTAATTACACAGCTCAGTTTGTAGTAATTACACAGCTCTGTCTGTAGTAATTACACAGCTCAGTTTGTAGTAATTGCACAGCTCTGTCTGTAGTAATTACACAGCTCATTTTGTAGTAATTACACATCTCAGTCTGTAGTAATTACACAGCTCTGTCTGTACTGATTACACAGCTCTGTGTGTAGTAATTACACAGCTCTGTTTGTAGTAATTACATGTCTCAGTCTATAGTAATTACACAGCTCAGTTTGTAGTAATTACACAGCTCTGTCTGTAGTAATTACACATCTCAGTCTGTAGTAATTACACAGCTCTGTCTGTAGTAATTACACAGCTCATTTTGTAGTAATTACACATCTCAGTCTGTAGTAATTACACAGCTCTGTCTGTAGTAATTACACAGCTCTGTCTGTAGTAATTGCACAGCTCAGTTTGTAGTGATTACACAGCTCTGTCTGTAGTAATTACACAGCTCTGACTGTAGTAATTACACAGCTCTGTCTGTAGTAATTACACAGCTCAGGTTGTATTAATTACACAGCTCTGTCTGTAGTAATTACACAGCTCAGTTTGTAGTAATTACACAGCTCTGTCTATAGTAATTACACAGCTCAGTTTGTAGTAATTACACAGCTCTGTCTGTAGTAATTACACAGCTCTGTCTGTAGTAATTACACAGCTCTGTCTGTAGTAATTACACAGCTCAGTTTGTAGTAATTACACAGCTCTGTCTGTAGTAATTACACAGCTCAGTTTGTAGTAATTACACAGCTCTGTCTGTAGTAATTACACAGCTCTGTTTGTAGTACTTACACAGCTCTCTCTGTAGTGATTACATAGCTCAGTTTGTAGTAATTACACAGCTCAGTCTATAGCAATTACACAGCTCTCTCTGTAGTGATTACACAGCTCTGTGTGTAGTGATTACACAGCTCAGTCTATAGTAATAACACAGCTCAGTTTGTAGTAATTACACAGCTCTGTCTGTAGTGATTACACAGCTCTGTGTGTAGTAATTACACAGCTCTGTCTGTAGTGGTTAACACAGCTCAGTTTGTAGTAATTAAACAGCTCTATTTGTAGTAATTACACAGCTCAGTCTATAGTAATTACAAAGCTCAGTCTGTAGTAATTACACATCTCTGTCTGTAGTAATTACACAGCTCTGTGTGTAGTAATTACACAGCTCAGTTTGTAGTAATTACACAGCTCTGTCTGTAGTAATTACACAGCTCTGTCTGTAGTGATTGCACAGCTCAGTTTGTAGTGATTACACAGCTCATAGGTTCATAGGTTCATAGGTTCGTACTAGGCTATCTGCCCTAGAGCATTTATAAGCCTAGCCAGAGTGTGTGTGGCTTTCACCACCCCTTAGGATGAGAATACTACACCCATTTATGGTTTAGTTTACTGTGCCTCTGTCTAGTAGTGACACAGAGATGACCCCCGGGGTAAACCTACGATCTCCCATCCACTCATCAAGACTTCTCTTGAATAGAGTTAGTGAGGGGCTCTGCCTAACATGGATTGGGATTCTGTTCCAGAGTGTAGGGAGCCTCTGGGTTATGAATCTGTCCCTCCAGCACATCCTTTTTATTTCTGTGTTGAGGTTTAAGTCTCTTGCTCTCGTGGCTCTGATGGATTTGGATTTTTTGAGGTGGAGCATGTCCATTAATTCCGGATTGGACATGGCCTTGTACGTTAGGCACAGGTCACCTCTGAGTAGGCGGTATGCGACTGAATAGAGCTGGAGTTTTTTCAGTCGGGCAGCATATGACATATGTTTAAGACCCTTTATCCTCTTGGTGAGGAACTTTTGGGGTCTTTCCAACTGCTGCAGGTGTCGGGTAAGATACATCCCAAATGGGGCATTGTACTCAATCATTGGCCTAATAAGAGATGAGTACAGGGGCACAATGACCTCTCTTGATCTAGATGTGAAACCCTTCATGATAAGGTGGGCAATATAGAAGGTCTTCCTAACCACTTTGGCAATGTGAGTGTCAAATGAGAGGTTACTGTCAACCTGGGTCCCTAGGTCCCTGATTACCTCTTCCATACTTGGATTACCACCTACATGGTAATTTGCGGGTACCTTGTTTTTCCCAAAGGGTATGACTATACATTTTTGGCGTTAAGCCTAAGGCCATGGCTCTGGCACCAATTATCCATTTCTATGAGTCCTCTCTGAAAGATGTTTGTGTCTGCTGGAGTATCAATTATGGCGCCCAGTTTGCAGTCATCTGCGAATTTTGTCAGCCATAATCCTCCTATGCTTGCCTGTACCTCGGAAAAATAAATGCCAAACAAAAGGGGTCCCAGGACTGAGCCCTGTGGGACACTGCTTGTGACTGGCTTAGAGTCTGACATAGCTCCAGCAACTCTGACCCTGTGGGTTCTGTCCTTGAGCCAGTTTGCAACCCGTCTCGTGACATATGGGTTTACATTTAAGCTGGTGAGTTTGTCTATGATGCCTGAGTGTGGTATTGTGTCAAAGGCTTTTGCAAGGTCAAGGTAGGCTGTGTGAACTGCCTTACCTTCATTAATGGCCTTAGTGATGGTTTCAAAAAAGTCAACCAAGTTCAAAAGGCAGGATCTGCCCTTGACAAAGCCAAATTGGGTAGGATCCAATGTCTGTAGGTCCCCAATGTCTTTGTTTATGAGTTCCATAATGATCCTCTCCATAGCTTTGCAGACCAGGCTCGTCAAGCTTATGGGGCGGTAATTTCCAGGGTCCGTAGAAGCACTGCCTTTGTGAAGTGGGACCACTGTTGCCGTATGCCACTCTTTGGGTATGTATCCTGTAGTAAAGCTAAGATTAAACAGCAGCCTTATGTTTGGGTTTAATTCCTCTTGGAGTTCATGTAGCACACAGCCCAGGACACCATCCGGTCCCATTGATGCTGTGTTTTTTAGCTTTAGAGAGGGCGGCTCTCACCTGGGCATCTGAGATGTTAGGAAGGCTACACTCTGCTGGGATAGTTATTTCTCCTTTTGGGGGGGGGAATTTGCACTGAACCTATCTGCCAGAATGTTGGCAATGTCAGTGGGTTCAGTGTATTTATTGTCATTTTGGACTAACTATGAGCATATCTGGGAGTTTCCACCCAGGTTTCTAACATAGCTAAAGAAGGCCTTGTGATTGTCTTTTGTGTCTTTTGCGATTTTTCTCTCAAAGTTGGCCTTGGATGATTTTATGAGTGATCGTAGTTTTTTGCTAGTACTGATCAGAGATGCCTTCCATTTAGGGATTTTGCTCTGTCATGTAGTAGCTTCCTCCTTCTGTTGTAAAGTTTGTTTATGGCTGGGGTCCACCAGATTGGGCACCTGCCTTTGGGGGAATGGGTCTTGGTTTTATTTGGGATTGCATGATCCATGCATTCTTGAAGGTGCTCATAGAAGGCATTTGCAAAGGATTCAGCAGTGTGGGTTGTGGTTTCCACTGGCCCAGGGACCTTGAAGGATACCACTTCAGTCTTAGGAAGTGTGAAGTTGGCTTTTGAGAAGTTCTTCACTGTGGTCTTTTGTGCAGGGGGTGGGGGCGGGATGTGGATTTCCAGTGAGATTAATTTATGGTCTGATCTTACCAATGAGGGATATGCTTCCGGTGTGGAGCATTTTGTCCCCATGTTTGTGATGATCAGGTCTAGTATATTGTCTCCTCTTGTGGGAATGGTGACTAGTTGTTCCATCGCATTTGAGTTTATAAATTCTAGGAACCTTTGGGCTAGGGTGTTTGGGCTTGAGTAATGTTCCCAGTCTATGTTTGAGGAGTTGAAGTCTCCCAATATGATGGTATTTGGAGAGACATTCATACTCTCCAGTGTCTTCAGGAAGGCTGTGTGAGTTTCCTAAGTTTGAGAGGGTGGTCTGTAGCATGCTACAAATTGTAAGGCAGTTTTGCCTATGGTTAGTTGCACCTGGATGGTCTCTGATGCTTTGTGCGTTGCCACTAACCTGGAGGTGTGGGTATCTTTGATGAATATGGATACTCCCCCTCCTTTTGTGGTTCGGTCCAAGTTTTGGGGCTGGAAAGCATGATATGAGGTAAAACCTGTTAGTGCTGGGGTGCTCTCAGCAGCCTTAAACCAGGTTTCAGTCACTGCACAGACATCTATGTTCTCCATACTGAGGAGGGCTTCGAGGGCATGCATCTTGAGGTTTAGACTTCTGGCATTGAGCAGCATTACTCTTATTTTTTTCCCACTTGTGTTTTCTAGGGAGGTAGGTTTGTCATTTGAGCCTTGCCTAAAAAAGGCACTATGGGGGTGGCAAGAGCCTTGGCCAATATCCGGAAGCCCAGGGGTGACAGGTGCAAGCCATCCTCATGAAGCAGCATGGCTTGTCGAGCATGTCATCCCAAGCAGACAGACATTGGATCCCCTTTGAATGACACCAGTAATTAAGCCAATTGTTAAAACTGATCATTTTGTCTTTGTACTGTGGCATCATTCTTGGTGAGGGTAAGATGCTGCTCAGGGTCAGGGTCATACCGGCCTGGGCTACATAATCAGAAAGCTCCTCTATGTCTCTTTTCATGTAGTCCAGGGAGGTACGTCTCAGGTCGTTCACACCGGCATGTACAATGACTGAGTCATATTTGTACTCTAGCTTGTACTTGTAGCTCTATCTGTAGTGATTACACAGCTCTGTGTGTAGTAATTACACAGCTCTGTAGTAATTACACAGCTCAGTTTCTATTAATTACAAAGCTCTGTCTGCAGTAATTACACAGCTCAGTTTGCAGTAATTACACAGCTCTGTCTGTAGTAATTACACAGCTTTGTCTGTAGTGATTACACAGCTCTGACTGTAGTGATTACACAGCTCTCTGTCTAATAATTACACGGCTCTATCTGTAGTAATTACACAGCTCACTCTGTAGTGATTACACAGTTCTGTGTGTAGTAATTGCACAGTTCTGTCTGTAGTAATTACACAGCTCAGTTTTTATTAATTACACAGCTCTCTCTGTAGTGATTACACAGCTCAGTTTGTAGTAATTACACATCTCAGTCTATAGTAATTACACAGCTCTCTCTGCAGTGATTACACATCTCTGTGTGTAGTAATTACACAGCTCAGTCTATAGTAATTACACAGCTCAGTTTGTAGTAATTACACAGCTCTCTCTGTAGTGAATATAGAGCTCTATCTGTAGTAGTTCCACAGCTCTGTCTGTATCAGTTAACACAGCTCAGTTTGTAGCAATTACACAACTCTGTAGTAATTACACAGCTCAGTCTATAGTAATTACACAGCTCAGTTTGTAGTAAGTACACATCTCAGTGTGTATAATTACACAGCTCTGCTGTAGCAGTTAACACAGCTCAGTTTGTAGTAATTACAAAGCTGTCTGTAGTAATTACACATCTCTGTCTGTAGTAATTACACAGTTCAGTTTGTAGTGATTACACAGCTCTATCTGTAGTAATTACACAGCTTTGACTGTAGTGATTACACAGATCTGTGTGTAGTAATTACACACTTCTGTCTGTAGTAATTACACAGCTCAGTTTCTATTAATTACACAGCTCTGGCTGTAGTAATTACACAGCTCAGTTTGTAGTAATTACACAGGTCTGTCTGTAGTAATTACACAGCTCTGTCTGCAGTAATTACACAGCTCAGTCTATAGTAATTATACAGCTCAGTTTGTAGTAATTACACATCTCAGTCTGTAGTAATCACCCAGCTCTGTCTGTAGTAATTACACAGCTCAATTTGTAGTAATTACACAGCTCAATTTGTAGTAATTACACATCTCAGTCTGTAGTAATTGCACAGCTCAGTTTGTAGTAATTACACAGCTATGTCTACAGTAATTACACATCTCAGTCTGTAGTAATTACACAGCTCAGTCTGTAGTAATTACACAGCTCTCTCTGCAGTAATTACACATCTCAGTCTGTAGTAATTACACAGCTCTGTCTGTAGCAGTTAACACAGCCCCATTTGTAGTAATTACAGAGCTCAGTTTGTAGTAATTACACATCTCTGTCTGTAGTAATTACACAGCTCTGTTTGTAGTACATCATGCTGTTCAAGCTATGATGTTGAAAATTAAATGCAGTTCCACCTGCCCACTTTTCTGTCACCAGTCCTTTCATTTGAACTTTCAGCTCTTTATTCTTTATCTGAGATGCAATATTTCCTACAGGTTTTGTATGGTTACATTTTTGCCATTTGTATCTTTATTTTTACATTGGGATGCAGTGTTTTTCCACTGTGCTGTTATCGCTTCCCTGTTTTTTTCAGGGACCATTACTTACAGTCTGTTTTTGTGGTGTTTCTCAGTCCGCCTACAACCACTGTATACTATCTATACAGCACAGATTTGCTTTGTCCTGCTTTCCAATGCAGACAGCCTTCTCCCCTTGGGGTTTTATATCACTCACAAGACTCTTCATCAAAGAGTCCATATTTCTGTCACTGGTTTCAGCTCATTCCTTATATAGGCTCATAGGTAGGTACTAGGCTATCTGCCCAAGGGCATTTATAAGCCTAGCCAGAGTGTGTTGGCTATCACCAATCCATTGATTAATTAACTGATCCTCTGTCAAGCAGAGCCAGTTAAGTGATCCTAGGGGTGTATTTTCTGTTACCCATCCACTTTTCAAGGTTTCTCTTGAAGAATGTTAGTGAGGGGCTCCGCATAATGTAGTTTGGAATTTTGTTCCAAAGCATGGGGAGTCTCTGTGACATGAATCTATCCCTCCAGCATTCTATTTCTATTTATTGTTGTTGTGAGGTTTAGCTCACTAGAGTGTGTGGCTCGCAGTGACTTTGATTTCTTTAGGTGGAGCCTGTTCATCAATTCTGAGTTGGACACTTTTTAAGTCAGGCAGAGAGCACCTCTGAGTAAGCGATATGCCACTGAGTACAGCCGGAGTTTTTTCAGTCAGGCTGCATAGGACATATGTTTGAAGCCAGTAATCCTCTTGGTGAGGTACTTTTGTGGTCTCTCCAGCTGTTGGAAGTGTCTTGTGAGGTACATCCCAAATGGGGCATGCTACTCTATGATGGGTCTGATGAGTGACAAGTAGAGGGTCACTATAACCTTTTTATTTCTAGATACGAACCCTATAGTAATTAGATGGGCCACAAAGAAAGATTTCCTAACTACTTTGGCAATATGATTGTCAAAGGAGAGATTACTATCTACCTGGGTTCACAGATCTCTTATTACTTCTTCTGTATTAATGGGGCTTCCGCCTATGTGGTAATTCAAGGGTGTTTTGTTTTTCCCAAATGAGATGACTATGAATTTTTTGGCATTTAGCTTGAAGCCATGGCTTTGACATCAGGTGTTCATCTCAGTAAGGCCCTTTTGGAGGATGTCCATGTCAGTTGGAGAGTCAATTATGGCTCCCAGTTTGCAGTCATTGGTGAACTTGGTTAGCCATAGTCCTCCTGTGTTTGCCTGTACTTCTGAGAAGTATATGCCAAACAGTAGGGGTCCCAGGACCGAGCCTTGTGGGACACCACTTGTGACTGGTTTAGAGTCAGACCTGGAGTCCGCTATTCTTACCATGTGAATTCTGTCTGTAAGCCAGTTGGCAACCCATCTCATGACGTAGGGGTTTATGTTCAGGATGGTGAGTTTTTCTGTAATACCCGAGTGGGGAATGATGTTGAAAGCCTTGGTGAGGACAAGGTAGGCTGTGTGAACAACCTTTCCCTCATCTATGGCCTTGGTGACTGTCTTGAAGAAGTAAACCAGGTTTAGTAGGCATGATCTGCCCCTAACAAAGCCGAACTGGGTTGGGTCAAGTGTTTGGAAGTTCCCAATGTCTTTGTTAATGAGTTCCATGATGATGCGCTCCATAGCCTTGCAGACAAGGCTAGTCAGGCTTATGGGGCGATAGTTACCAGGGTGAGTTGTGGCCCCTCATTTGTGGAGTGGAATAACCATTGCTGTGCACCATTCTATGGGCACGTAGCCTGTGGAGAGCCTGAAGATGAACAGTGTATTTAGGTGGGGGGTTAGTTTGTTCTGTAGTTCGTGCAAGACACAGCCTGGGACACCATCTGGCCCCATTGACGCTGTGTTTTTTGGCTTTTGAAAGGGCTATTTTCACCTGTGCATCTGTGATTTCTGGGACACTACACTTTTCCGGTATTGTTGTGGGCCCTTTTGGGGGTGAGAGGGGGGGTGAAATTTGCACTGAATCTATCTGCCAGGATGTTGGCAATATCAGTAGGTTCAGTTTATTTTGTGCTATTTTGCACTAGTTCAGTGCATATCTGCGAGTTGCCACTGAGATTCTTAACATAGCTAAAGAAGGCTTTGTGGTTATCTTTTGAATCCTTGGCTATTTTTCTTTCGAAGTTAGCATTGGATGATTTTATAAGGGACCTTAGTTTCTCACTGATACTGATCAGGGATGTCTTTCCTTCTTGGGATTTGCTTTTTTTCTGAACTAGTTTTCTTCTTCTTCTATTGTATAGCCTGTTTATGGCAGGGGTCCACCAGACTGGTTTCCTTCTCATAAAAAAGTGAGTCTTGGTTTTGCTAGGGATGGCATGATACATGCATCCTTGTAGGTACTCATAGAGTGCATTTGTAAAGGTTTCTGCATCTTGGGCAGCATGATCCTTTAGCATGGGGGCTGTGAAACTTACTGCATCTGACTTAAGTAAGGTGAAGTTTGCTTTAGAAAAGTTTTTTTACTGTGGTTGCCTTAGATGGGGATGGTGGTGGGGTGTGGACATCCAGAGTGATTAGTTTATGGTCTGATCTAACCAGTGACGGGTTGACCTCTGGTGTGGAACACCTGTCGCAAATGTTTGTGATAACCAGGTCCAATATGTTTTCACCTCTGGTAGGGGAGTTTACCAGCTGATCCAGGGAATTTGAGTTGATGAATTCCAAAAAGCGCTGGGCCTGGGAGTTTGTACTCGAGTAGTTTTCCCAGTTAATGGTAGGATAATTGAAATTGCCCAGTATCAGGGTGTTTGGTAGGAACTTCATGTTTTCCAGTGTCTCCAGAAAGGTGCATTGGTGGTCCTGGGTCATGGAGGATGATCTGTAGCAGGCCACAATTTGCATTGCAGATTTGCCCGATGTTAGTTGCACATGGATGATCTCAGAGGTATCGTGCTGTGCCACTAACCTGTAGGTGTAGATATCCTTGATGAATATGGATACATCCCCTCCTTTTGTGTTTTGGTGCGTGTTCTGTGGCCGAAATGTGTGGTACGAGTTGTAGCCCAGTAGTGCTGGGGGTGATCTCTGGAGCCTTGAACCAGATTTCACTTACTGCACATATGTCGACATTCTCCATACTGAGGAGTGCTTTGAATGTGTGCATTTTGAGATTTAAACTCCTGGCACCGAGTAGCATAACCCTCAGTTTTTTGTTAATTGTGCTGTTTACAGAGGTGGGTTTGACTTTTGAGCCTTGCCTAAAAAAGGCACTATGGGGCAGCAAGAACCTTGGCCAGTATTCAAAAGCCTAGGGGTGACAGGTGCAAGCCATCTCTTGCGAAGTAACATGGCTTGTCGAGCATGTCGTCCCAGGCTGACAGACACTGGATCCCCTTTGAATGACACCAGAAGCTTAGCCAATTGTTGAAATTGATCATTTTCTCTTTATACTGAGGTATCATTCTTGGTGAGGGCAGGATGCTACTCAGCGTCAGGGTCATACCAGCCTGGGCTACATGATGAGAGAGCTCTTCCATGTCTCTTTTCATGTAGTCCAGGGAGGTACATCTCAGGTCATTCACACCAACATGAACAATGACAGAGTCATATTTGTACTTGTTCTGGAGTGACCTGAATGCTTGTGTTATGTGGCGGATTCTGTCTCCAGACAGGCAGCTAACAGTAACCTTCTACTTGTCCAGCATAGTGAGTGGGACGTCAGTGTGCCTGACTATAGAGTCACCTATTACTAGTTTGTTAGGTATGTTATTTCACCTTAAGGGCTGTGATTGTGCGGCACACTGATTTTGTGTTTTATGTGTTGTCTGGTTTGTGACAGGAGGTGCAGGTTGTTTGGGTGTCTGCTTTGGAGGCCTCTAATGCTTTTGCAGGTTTTTATTTAGAGCCTCCAAGTATGATTTTGTGTATTTATGTTTATTTTTTGCCAGTGCTGGTTTAGTAGGTCTATGTGTGGCTGGAGGTGTGGTGCAAGTGTTCACCTACTCCTCTTGATTGTCTGTTCCAGTCTTGGGTGGGGACAGCTTAGTCTCCAGTTTGGCTGTATAATTGCATCTCTCGCATATGTTTGTGTTTTGTGGTAGGAGGAGAGGGTTGTCTGTGTACATGAGGCAATTGTAACATTGCTTCAGGATACCCAGATTCACCAGCCTGACTGGAGAGTACACCTGAAATTGCCCTTTGGTCATGCCTGAATAGGAGGGTGAGCTGCTTAGTCGCTTGGTTGGTGAGGGGTGAATTAAGAGCCTTGCCCTGCTGGGCAATCAAGTAGTCAGGGTATATTAGTGCTTGCTATTAGGTCTGAGCAAGTGCTGGGCTGTAGGATGCTTTATGAGTGCTTAGGTTGAGAGTTAGACTAGTTTCAAGTGAAAAACTGAAGAGGACACTTAGTGGAGCTGGGAATAATTTAACCCTAGCTAACTAGTGCTGCCCGGCGTGCAAAACTGTGCAAACATGGTTTTTATAGCAGGGAAATAAAAGAGATAGAAATTAGCCCAAAATGGCCAATAAACTACTAACTTCTGGGCTGGAACCACTCCTCCAGGGACAGGCAGGCTGCTCAAAGTTCCCCTCTCTCACAGGTGAACAGAGAAACTTTCTTCTATCCTAGTAAGTTATGGGCAACTCAGAAACTTGTAACACAGCCCTGAATTCAGCACTAGCCCGAAAACTGGACTATACTAGCTTAGAAAGGCGGGAAACAAGGAATTTGTTTTTGTTTTTTGTTTTTGTTTTTTTTTGAAAAGATAAGGCAAAAACAGTAAAAAATACACTTAAACAGCTTTAAACGACTACAAACGATCAGAAAATACTATCACACTTTAGTTTGTAGCCTACAACAGCTAAACAAATTATTTAAACAAAAAAATGACTTTTTAAAAGTGCAGGCAGTCAAATAAGTACAATATGTGAAAAAAAACAAGCTTTTAAATCACAATAAATGCTGGAAAATCAGCATTTAGGTGGAAAACAGTTAAGTACAGCAAGAAAGTACAGAAAACTGATACTTAATCACTTCCAAGTCTCTCCTCTAAGCTAGAAGGCTTGTATCAGTTTAAGGCTTTCTAATGTTTCCCAGTAGGTTAGTTGCAGGAAAGATGGGAAACAAGCGTAGATGTGGTCTTTTAAACCAGAAAGTTGAAAGAGATGGACAAACTGTACAAATGGTCAATAAACTACAATTTCTGGGCCAAGAACCACTCCTCTTGTGGTAGACAGGCTTAGTGCTTACCACTCCCACTGATAAGCTAGAAGGCTCTCCTCCAACACAGAAAGGCTTGCAGGGCTCAGAAGCTTACCAACAGTCCTGGATACAGCAACTCTGTATCTGGACTAGACTAGTTACAGGAAAGGTGGGAAACAAGCACAGGTGTGGCTTTTAAACCAGAAAGTTGAAAGAGATGGAAAAAAACTGTCCAAACGGCCAGTAGCTACAATTTCTGGGCCAGGAACCACTCCTCTTGTGGCAGATAGGCTACCTAATGCTTACCACTCCCACTGATAAGCTAGAAGGCTTTCTTCCAACATAGAAAGGCTTGGGGGGGCTCAGAAGCTTACTAACAATCCCGGATACAACAACTCTGTAACTGGACTAGACTAGTTTTAGGAAAGGCAGGAAACAGATGCAAGTGCGGCTTTCAAACCAGAAAGTTGAAAGAGTTGGAAAAAAATGCTCAAACAGCCAATAGCTACAATTTCTGGGCCAGGGACCACTCCTCTTGTGGTAGATAGGCTACCTAATGTTTACCACTCCCACTGATAAGCTAAAAGGCTTCCCTCCAACACAGAAAGGCTTGGGGGCTCAGAAGCTTACAAAGAGTCCTGGATACAGCAAATCTGTACCTGGACTAGACTAGTAACAGGAAAGGCAGGAAACAAGAGCAAACACAGGCTTTTAAATCAGAAGGTTGAAAGAGATGGAAAAGCTTTCCAAACAGCCAATAAACTATAATTTCTGGGCCAGAAACCACTCCTCCTGTGGTAGATAGGTTACCTAGTGCTTACCACTCCCACTGATAAGCTAGAAGGCTTCTCTCCAACACTCATATGAGTCAGAACTTTTTTCTTCAACTAATCCACAGCCTAAACTTTATCCTTTGGAGCCCACAGTTCCTTGTGTTTCACTTTCATATAACACAACAATTTGGTTTACAGCATTTTGCAGTACAAGAGCACTTGCTTTTAGAATGGGAGCCAGGCTTGTTTGCAAAACACTGGTGATCAATATTCATTTTTGTGATTACTTATGTGTTACCTGCCAGCTTTTCCACAAAACACTGTCTTGCTAGCATGCCAGTGATTTCCCCTTTCCTTCTTTCCTTGTGATGATGTGGCAAAATAGTTAATATATATATATATATTTATACTCACACACACACACACACACACACACACACACACAAACAGACATATATACATTTTTCAGACTGTTTTGGATTCTATCTTGTGGATTGTATCGACGTAGTTTTCAATGAAGAAGGAATTTCTGAATTTAACTATTGGTCTTAGTCACCTTATTATGTCTGCTTCCAAGGTATTTTATTTGTTTTATATATATATATATATATATATATATATATATATATATATATATATATATATATATGGATTCACTTTTTAATTTCAAAATACCAAAATCCAGAGGTTCACAATATCGAATTCATAACCTCGAGATCTTGGAATCTCAAAATTAAGAAACCGCCCCCCAAAAAGCAGTCAACACATCACAAAACATGTTTTTGCAGGGGGGCAAGCCTCCCTGCACCCCCCACAGCCCCCACTACTTAAATATGCCAACTCCAAGATTGTACTACAGTGAGGAAAAGAGAAATCTCCTATTCAGGATTTCGAAGTTTTAAGCTTCAAAATTCTGTAGGGGACCCATATATATATATATATATATATATATATATATATATATATATATATATATATAGATATATATATATATATATATATATATATATATATATATATATATATATATATATATATATATATATATATATATATATATATATATATATATATATATATATAAACTTTGCCATTGGAAACATTGATAACAGGTGTGCAAGACTGACAGTCTCCGGGGTTGGGGAATATGCCCCTACTTCCCTGGGGAATGTATACACACACACACACACACACACACACATATATATATATATATATATATATATATATATATATATATATATATATATATATATATATATATGCAGGTGCAGGGTGACTTGCCCTCTGCAAAAAATGATTTTTTTTTTTACTTATTACTGTGCATGTGGACAGGATTTTCTTTTTGCATGCACAATGTATTTTCAGTGTTTACATTCTCAAATTTTTGTGGTCAATGTTATTGATACCGATGTTTGAGCATTTTGATGTTAATCACTACACTCATAGAGATAGATATATATGTGTGCATTATGTTTATATGCATGTATATGTATATATAATTTTTTTTTCAGTGATTTTTTTTTTACTCCCAAATGCTGTTCACATTCTGGAGCTTTTACTCAGATAATTGCACTGTGTTTATGGGTCCATGGCTTTATTTCATCAACCTGCTTTGCCACACTTACATCACCATAATGCCTTATTACTGCTCATCAACTTGATTCGACATTTTAGCTGTATGGTCTTTCTGCTGTACAAGAGTTGTTACTATTCTTTCTGACCTTCCTGGAGATCAGCCATCACATATCTACAGAACTGATTTTAACACACTTATGTAGTTTACCACCCCTTTCTTTTTATATAACTCAAGATTTTGTTTTCAAAACACTTTTCACTTATTGCTTTAGACCATCAAATTGTTCAGCTACCTTAATACTTACTGCTTCAGCCTACACATTTTGCCTCAATAATCTGTTCAAGAACATTCACTTGATCTTGCCTGTTCAAAATGCCATTTTGCTCAGATTTATGGCTACTTTTTCCATCACTACAACTTGTTCAATAAGCTCTGACAGTCTTTTAATCTGTATATATACCAAATCCCAACAAACCAGTGACACCTTCTTCTTGAGTTAAAATCTGTTTAATTCCACAGCAAAATGAACATCAAAAAGTTTCACCATAAAATATAGAGTCTCTTTACTCTGTAAAGGCTGTTACGGCCGAGGCGCTAGGAGATTTTATGGTGAAACTTTTTGATGTTCATTTCGCTGTGGAATTAGATTTTAACTCAAGAAGAAGGCGTCACTGGTTTGTTGGGACGTGGTATATATATTTATTTTCTACAAGTGTGGTTCAACTACAGTCTTTTAATCTGTGTTCCTGTCTGTCTGTATACCTTTGTACCAACCTGTTCCAGTAATTCAGGCATTTTTATAGACAAGGCATTCATTGCTTGCCCAGTTTGGTCTTTCAGTCATGCAAGGTTAGCTGTTATTTTTAGTGATCTTCTTGAAAACAAAACACTTTAGTCATTACTTCTGTCAATTCATTCATATGTTATTTTACCCTCTGAACCACCTGTTCTTTGATCTCAGAGACCATTTGCACCAGTACCATAATCTCTCATCTGTACTTATCAATATCACCCAATGGTAGTTGCTTCTGTAATTCATTTTCAGTTATATTAGTTTCTGTGATATTTTTAAGCAATAGTCCATGACTATATGTGTGGCTATATCAGAATTTAGCAACAGTTTGTGTGGATTGATCACAAAGGTAAAGGCAACTGTGTATAAACCATGATATACCCACACACAGGAGTGGATTATTGCTACATGCCTCAGGATTCAATAAGCCATTTTTTCTGTGCAGGAATAGTGCAGCAGCTCCTGTACGGAATATGGCCGCCGAGCGATCCAGTAGACAAGGCTGGGGGGGGGGGGTGCACAAGCCTGCCAGCACTATTCTGGCATGGGCACCACTGAATAATGCTAATTACCTCATTTGCTGGTGAAAACTATGCAAATGATGTGAATTAGTGATTCATTAAGCAGGCAGGCAGGCATCCATGCCACAACAGTGTGAGGTGCAGAAATGTATTTGGTTACTAACCAAGTACATTTCTGCAAAAATCAAAATGGAGGCATGACAGCTCAGAGTAAAGCATGTATTTTAACTACTGGGCATGCCAATGGCCAAAAATATGATATAGTGTTGCAAAATTATAAAAATCAAAGTTTTTTGTTTTGGCCGATTTCGGCCGTTTAAGCATAGTACAGCAAACGGGATCGTACCAAAAATAAAAAAATGTGAAAAGACAATTTTAAGTGAAATCTGCATTTTGCCATTATACTGTATGGAATGCAGAATCAAAACAATAACAGGCAATACTGGTTGCTAATGAGGAAGGCTTTTGTGTAGTGGTGTAACCAGAGACTAAGGCAGTGGGGTATGAAAATGAGCAAATTTTACTGAATCACTAAATGGGAGACCATTCTCTGGCTGCACCTAACTGTGTAGGCGCTATAAGGCAGTTGTGTAAGCAGGAGAAGCAGCTGACATGAAAATGGGGTGTGTCATGCTTGGTGTAAGCACATTGGAGCTTCATGGCTCCCATTTGAGCTTAGCTAAACACAGCTAAGCAAGGGGGTGTGTCTGAGGCTGTATTGACTTATTCCATGAAATGAAGTGCATGTTCACATCCAGGGGAGGGCCATTTCTGCTTCAAAGTGTTTACTTCAGCTAAACGGGTTTGCACGGCATGCACCAGGTCTAAAAAAAAAAAAAAAAACAACCCAGAAATACCCGGAAATAGCAGAACTGTTTACATTTGGGCACCGGGTTTGCACAGCGTGCCTTGGGGCTTAAAAGGGGCAGAAATGATAAGGGAAAAAAGGGAAATAGAATAAAAGCAATCAAGTACAAATAATATAGCAGGCCGGTGGAATGTATCATAGCCAAACAATCATACAGGCAGCACCTGCAGCACAACAGTATAAACTGTGCAAAAACCTTTCAGTTTGGTTTTCCCACAAACTCTGTGCCATTGGTGTACACATTAGAGGGAGTTTTAACTGACAAAATGTTATGGGGCTGCTGTTGCTTTGATACATCAGTATGTGCTAGTGGCTGAGGGCAGTGAGGAGGATAATGCTGGCAACTGCCCCAGACTGAGGAGGAGGAGAAGAGTGCTCAGACCCAGGGTAATCTACCAGGGGCTACATGATCTGGCGATAGAAGAGCACTACAGGGTGGACAGGGACATACTTCAGCAACTCATTGAGCTGTGCCAGCCTCACCTCAGACCCAGAGTCAACAGAGGGGAACCCATCCCAGTGGATACCAAGGTATGTGTAGCCTTAAGAATACTAGCTACAGATACTTTCCAAAGACCTACTGGGGACAGTATGGGGGTCTCACAGGCATCTGCATTTAGGGTACTGTGCCAGTTCCTGGATGCCATGCTACCACATGCCGGTGAGCGCAATTACTTCCCCAGCACCCATGATGACAAGACCAGCAATATGCATCTCTTTCACCATGTAGCAGACTACCTGGAGGTATAGACTGCACACACATCCACATCAAAGCACCACCCGGTGAACAAGGTAGGGTCTACTTAAACCACAACGGCTTTCGTTCCATCAACTGCTAGGGCATGTACAATCCCCAGGGCATTATCATTATTGTGTGTGCTGACAGCCCTGGAAGCTATCACGACTCCCACATCTGGCATTCCTTATAGCTGTACCAGGGATTTGCCAGTGGGGACATCCCATATGGCCATCTGGTGGGAGATGATGGCTATGCACTGGAGCTGTGGATGATGACTCACATCAGAAATGCACACCCACCTACTCAAGAATGCAATAATGAGGCACACGCACAAACCAGGATCATTATAGAGTGTGTGTTTGGGATACTCAAGTCACAGTTTTGCTGCCTTTACATATCTGGTGGATCTCTTCAGTACTCTCCAGCCACATGTGCAAACATTTTCACAGTATGTGTCATGCTACACAATATGATCCTGCAGAAACAGTTGAAGCAGGAACAGCACAGGGAAGGGCCATACAGCCCCCACCATTGCCAAGGTCCACACAGGCATTGAGGGACTTGGAGGAGGAACCCCCTGAGCCAGTTCCTGTAGGCAGATGGAAGCATCCCCAGTATGGCCTAGCCTTGGCAAAGAGGCAATGCATAGCACACACACTGGCACTGTAGGGACCCAGGGACTGACACTTCTCTCTGACTTGCATACACAGTAAAATGGATCCCACACACATCACACTACCTGCACCTTGCCATGTATAGGCAGTGTACTGCGTGCATATGACATAGGCAGCCCTCAAGCACCATCCTCACAACTGCTGCAGGCACAAGGTAAGTCAGTCTTCTTAACAATAAATGAATGGATTAGTATGTTCTGGTAGCATATCTATGGTATTGCTGCATTCATGCAAAGGAGTGAGGTGGCCTACTGGGATAGAAGCAGACAACTGACAGCTATGTTGGACACCAGGAAATGTTTGCCCACAACTGGCCTCCCCACACTATGCAGTAGTAGCCAAGATGACAGATCCTACTGCAATATATGTGGGAGGCCAACTAACTGGGGGGGGTCATAGGTCACATGCATGGATGTCAGTGTGGGGGGTCCCATACTCATCCCTCAGCCTCGCCCAGCAAGTCAGCCATAGCAAACCATAAAGAAATGTCTGCCAAAGTCCAGAAATTGTGACAATGATGAAATACCCCTTACAGACTTACACATTGATAGCACAGCAGGTCTTGCAGTTGCAGTAAGGCTCTAAAGGGTAAGAAGTCTGAAACTCAAATGTATGCCATTACAATCTTACCTGTGGTCTTTAGTGATATGCCTCTAGTCTCCAAGACAGGGCGCAATACTATGTTAAATGGAACCAAAATGTAAAGCAAATATCAGCACAGTCTATGCAAATGTGTACAGTTGACAGGTGTGCCCCCCACACCCATATTCATATAGAAATGCAGTAACATGCATTTTTCCAGGCAAATAGCAGCAGAGCACACATTGCCAGGACTGTCTCAATCAACATGATAACTTGTTGCATGTCTACAATACACAGGGGTCAATGAGCTATGTATATGTGTGGTTAATACTGTCAGGATGTGGCCAACACTTAACTCCCAGCTGTTGTGTTGTAGTGCCTAGGTACAGTGCTGTCTTTGACAGGGCCATGTTCCAAAAACTGCAGTGCCAAGTATTTTGCATGTCAGCTACATCTACTGTTGGTGTTGTATACATGTCCAGATGTCAATGTCTGTTAATGCAGGAAAGCTGTACAGGTCATGAACAGGGGGACACACATATGGATAGTATACAGTTTGGAGTAATCTACACAGTGCCTACCATACCTCTCAACTCTACAGACCTATTGCAGAATGTCCAGAGGTTTGCATCATAAGTGTGGTTTGTATAACATGAAATACTGGTTGTCTGGCAATTCATTGGCAAATCATGCAAGACTAAGGTCAGAAAGTAATAACAGATTGTGGTGCCAGACTTCATACCCTATAGAAACATGCATGCTAATGCAAAACCTGTTACTGAATCACCTTTCTATGTTTGTAAGGCCAATACTTAAAATGGTCCCTATATTTAGGCCTCTATCCCCCAGTCACTTATGGCTTTGTCCAGATGTCTGGCTGTCAGACGTTGAGAGGTATGGTGTCTAGTAGGACAGCAGGTACCTGAAGGTCAGTGTACTGTCAGTGTATAAAAAACTGCCACCTTTCTGTCAGCATCTGTTCTGCTTGTCCTAACATTGCATTTACCTGCCAACTATTTGCAAAACAAGAATGGGTCATGTCAAAACAGCAATGGCAGACAGTGGGGAAGCAGACGTCAAACCCAAAAGAGCAAAAAAGCAATTACCAAACCGGGCTCCCAA
>NC_056735.1:1339840510-1339900510 GCF_019279795.1 Protopterus annectens | reverse complement strand
AGGGAGAATGATGCCTCTCCTGGCATTGCTTGCGGAAATGCTTCTTTCAACAGTCATTAATTGGGTGAGGGCCTCTTGGGAGATGCTCACATCAGTAGGGGAATGTAAGACAGTGGCCAGCTTGCAAGTATCTGTACACCTGGTCAGCCAAGATTGTGTAGCAGTGTTGTGTGTAAATGTTTGTTGGGCTGAGTAAGGAGAGTAGCAGATGTGAGTGTCATAGATCCTTTTCTATCTGACTGTGCATGCTGCTACAGTTGCTGGTGGTCTATCAGGTGTATATGTTTGTAGGGGCAGACTGAAAAATGTTTTGTAACACCTCAGGATTCCCAGTAGTCTGTGAGTTGGGTCAGTATATGTTGGTGTAATGTGTGACTGGCAATCAGGATATGTTTGTTCAAACAGTTGTTCTACTCTAGAGTTCATTTGGGGTACTGGTATGTTGCTGTGACTGTGGTGCAAATGGTTTGGGTGGACATTTTTGCACAAATATCTGTTTTTCCCTACAGTTCCATCCCTGTAGTGCATGATATATTTGGAAATACATGGGTAATTCCTCAGAGCTGATTTGAGGTTGTGTCATGTTGGTCTTACTGTGGTTCAGAAGGTGCTGGGTGAAATGGTTTGCAGCTCTCACTGTTCTTTCTCTTCTGTTACATGACTCCACTGTCCAGATGTCTAGACACTGTTCAGATGTGTGGCTCATATATTTGGTCTGTTTCCCATAACAGTTGTGAATTTCTGACAAATTACTGGGATGATGTGAGCACTGACATCAGTAAATAATGACATTCATTTGTGTTTCAGACCTGGAATCTATTGGGAATTATGTGTTAAATCAAACCATGCTACACTAGCAGACTTCTACGCATATAACAGCCATATTTCAAAGATGTCACTGTTGTTTGCCCTTTATCCCACCACTTTGTCAGGCTTTTTGCAGATGTCTTGCAGTAAAAGGTTGGTTATCTACCTATATATATATATGGGTTCATGTCAGTACATCGACAAGTGAGAAGATCAACATCCACTTCACCGACACATGAAATAATCGAAACTTCACATCACGGACATTTAACAGGTAAGAGGTTTAAATTTCGCTAATCATGCCTACCATGTTTTAGTAAGTGTGGCAGTGTTATGCATGTGTGGTAGGCATGATTAGCGAAATTTAAACCTCTTACCTGTTAAATGGCCGTGATGTGAAGTTTCGATTATTTCATGTGTCGGTGAATTGGATGTCGATCTTCTCACTTGATGTACTGACATGAATCCATATATATATATATATATATATATATATATATATATATATATATGTATAGGGGCTATATCAGATAGTCAAAGTCTTGTAACCATTATGTTCGAAGTTACAAAACTTCGACTATGGATAAAAAAACAATGGAAAACAAAATAAACTGTTTTAAGCAGGGGGGGGCAAACCAGCTTACACCCCATTGGACAAAATGGAAACCTCCACTTATGGAGATTTCCATTCAAACACTCAAACTTTTACAAATTCGAACTTATGATCTCGACCATATGAGGTTCAAATGTGTAAAAGTTCGACTACATGATAGGAACCTATATATATATATATATATATATATATATATATATATATATATATATATATATATATATGTATTTATATATACATAGGTTGGTACGAGGCTATCGGCAATTCCCTGGGTATTTCTTCCCTGAATATTTACTTCCCTGGTCCCCTGTCTTGCAGGGCAACTGACGTGATCTCTGGGGTGAATTTCCTATCTCCCATCCAATCATCAAGGATCCTTTTGAAGAGGACCGAAGAGGCGCTCAGCTTGACATATATTGGCAGTCTATTCCAGAGTATGGGGAGTCTCTGGGTCAGGAACCTACCCTTCCAGCATGTTTTGTTCATTTTGATGACCAGGTTTAGATCTCTGGAGCATGTGGCTCTGAGGGAATGGGATTTCTTTAAGTGTAGCATGTCCATCAGCACTGGGTTTGACATGGCCTTGTATGTTAGGCAGAGATCACCTCTGAGTAGGCAATATGTGACGTAGTATAGCTGAAATTTTTTTAGATGGTCAGCATAGGGGATCTGCTTTAGGCCTGTGATTCTTTTAGTGAGGTAGTTCTGTGGCCTTTCCAATTGTTACAAATGCCTTGTGAGGTACATACCAAATGGGGCATTGTACTCTATAATGGGTCTAATGAGGGATGAGTACAGTGGGACAATGACCTCCTTTTTTTCTGGATAAAAGGCCCTTTGTGATGAGATGTGCCGCATAGAAGGATTTCGTGACTGTTGTTGGCTATGTGGTAACTGAAGGTGAGACCACTGTCCACATGTGTCCCTACGTCCCTTATCACACTTTCGGTGTTTAGTGTACTGCCACTTATGTGGTAATTCATGGGTACATGGTTTTTCCCAAAGGGGATAACTATACATTTCTTGGCATTGAGCTTGAGCCCATGGCTCTGGCACCAAACATCTCTTTCTGTAAGGCCCTTTTGTAGAATATCCACATCATTTGGGGATTAAGCAATGGTTCCCAGTTTGTAGTCATCTGCAAACTTTGTTAGCCAGAGTCCCTTAGTGCTGACCTGTACTTCAGAAAAGTAGATGCCAAACAAGAGCGGTCCCAGGACTGAACCCTGAGGTACTCCACTTGTCATTTGTCTGGAGCTGGATTTTGAGTCGGCTACTTTTACAGTGTAGGTTCTATCAGTAAGCCAGTTGGCAGCCCATCGAGTGATGTAGGGATTAATGCCCAACTTAGTATGTTTATCTATGATTCCAGAGTGGGGGATGGTGTCAAAGGGCTTGAAGAGGTCCAGACCTTCATCCACGGCTCTGGAGACAAATTCAAAGAAGTCAATCAGGTTGAGGAGACAAGTTCAACCCTTTACGAAACAAAACTGGGTGGGGTCCAGTGTTTGAAGGTTGCCAATGTCTTTGTTTTTAAGTTCCATGATAATGCGTTCCATGGCTTTGCAGATCAGGCTCGTCAGACTGATGGGACGATAGTTCCCGGGATCCAAGCTGGATCCCCCTTGTGGAGTGGGATAACTGTAGCTGTGTGCCACTCATTGGGCATGAAGCCTGAGGTGAGGCTATGATTAAACATGACACTTAGGTAAGGTGCCAGTTCATTTTGTAGTTCATGTAGTACATAGCCCGGGATGTTGTCTGGTCCCATTGATGCTGTATTCTTAGCATTGGAGATTGCATTTTTTACCTGTGTGGCCATGATTACCAGAATTTGGCAATCTTTTGGTATTGAGATGGGCTCTTTATGGGGTGAAAGGGGGGTGAAGTTGGCACTGACTGGATCTGCCAGGATATTGACAATATCCTTGGGATCAGTATATTTAATGCCATTTTGTTGTAGCTCAGAGAAGATCTGAGCATTGCCATTTAGATTCTTGAGATAACATAGAATGACTTGTGGTTGTCCTTGGAATCTTTGGCTATTTTATTTTTGTAACTAGCATTGGAGGATTTTATGAGGGATCTCAGCTTCTTACTGAGGGTGGTAAGAGAGTTTTTTGCATCCTGAGATTTTCCTCTTTTCTGCAGCAGTTTCTTCCGTCTGTTGTATAGTTTGTTTATGGCAGGAGACCACCAGATTGGGTTCCTTTTTTGGAGGAGACCATCTTGGTTCTATTTTGAATGACATGATTCATGCACGAGTTGATGTGCTCGTACATTGCCTTAGTGTAGGATTCAGCAGTTGAGCTTTCAGTTCCCGTCTGCAGGTGTGTCATGAAGTCTGTCACTTCTGACTTGAGTAGCATGAAGTTGGCTTTGGAGAAATTTTTTATGGAAGTTTCCCTACTGGGGGTGGGGGTGGAATGTGGATGTCAAGGGTGATTAGCTTATGGTCAGACCTGACCAACGAGGGGCTGACCACTGGTGTGGAGCACTGATCTCCCATGCTGGTAATGACCAGGTCTAGGATATTTGAGCCCTTGGTGGGACTATGGATTAGTTGTTCCAGGGCGTTGGATTTATGAATTCCAAGAACTGTTGGTACCCAAGTAGTTTTCCCAATTAAATGCAGGGCAGTTGAAATCACCCAGTATTAGAGTGTTTGGTTGTATCTTAATATTTTTCAGTATGTTTAGAAAGGTGTAGTGAGAATCTTGGGGCATGGTGGGGGATCTGCAGCTAGCTACAGTTTGGATTGCAGTCTTACCTAGTGTTAGTTGCACCTGTAGAATTTCAGATGCATTGTGTTGGGCAACTAGCCTGGAGGTGTGACTCTCCTTGGTGAATATGGACACTCCTCCACCTTTAGTGCTTCGGTCCTGGTTTAGTGGCCGAAAAGTGTGGTAAGAGTTGTAGCCTGGTATTGCAGGGGTGCTGTCTGGAGCCTTGAATCAGGTCTCAGTTACTGCACAGATATCGATGTTCTCCATTTGTAGGAGTGCCTCGAGAGAGTTCATTTTTAAGTTTAGACTTCTAGCATTGAGTAGCATTACCTTTAGATTTTGCATGCTTATATATATTACGGTGGTGGTTTTGTCCTTTGAGCCTTGCCTAAAAAAGGCACTATAGGGGTGGCAAGAGCCTTAGCCAGTAGCCTGAATACCAGGGGTGACAGATGCAGATCACCTCTGGCAAAGCATCATGGTTTGATGATCATGTCATCCCAGGCAGACAGATACTGGATCCCTTTTGAATGACACCAAAAACTTACCCAATTGTTGAAGTCACTCATTTTGTCTTTATACTGTGGTATCATTCTGGGTGAAAGCAAGATGCTACTCAGGGCTAGGGGCATACCTGCCTAGGCCACATGATCCGAAAGCTCTTCCATGTCTCTTTTCATGTAGTCCAGGGAGGTACATCTCAAGTCATTCACTCCAACGTGGACAATGACAGAGTCGTATTTGTACTTGATGTGGAGTGACGTGAGTGCATGCATTATGTGGCAGATCCTGGCACCCGACAGGCAGATGATAGTAATTTTCTCCTTGTTCAGCCTGATGAATGGGACATCAGTGTGCCTGACTATAGAGTCACCTATGACTAAAGTGTTGGGTACATTGTCTTGCCTTAGGGGCTGTTTTCTGGTGGCACATTGGTGTTTTGAGCCATGTGTCACTTTGGTTGTGATTGGTGTTTGTTTGCATTTCAGCTTTGGAGGTCCTTGTTACTTGGGCAGGTTAATGTTAAGGGTCTTTGTATAAGTGGGTTTAGTTTTACTATGTGTGGATGCTGGTGGTGTGAGTTTTGAAGGGCTATGTGTTGTTTGAGGTGCAGAGCAGGTGTGGTGCAAGATATGTTTGTAAAAACATTACAAATTCTTACAGCTCAGATGGTGTAGAGTATGTTGCTGTGATTGTAGTGCACACGGTCCTGGGTTCAAGACTTGGAAGTGATGACTTTATTTCATTAATGTTAAATAACCAGAATGCATGATATGTCTGTAAAAGTATCACAAATTCCTACAACTCAGATAGCATAGTGGTATGTTGCTATGATTGTAGTGCACAGCATCTTGCGTTTGAGACTTGCTAGCACTGATTATTTTCTTGCTGGGCAGAACAAGGGCTGATGGGACAGAGTGATTAAGGCACCTTTAAGCAGTTGTAAGCAGTTTTGTATGGAGCTAAGTGATGCTAACAAATGATTAAGCCCTCTTAGCCACATTTAGCACCCCTTACTCCCATTTTCACCCACACTAATTTTAATTAAAGAAAAGAAAAAAGGGTGATAAGAAAGTGGTGAAATGGGGGCAAGCAGGGGGTAAAACATTAGGAAAACCAGCTAGGGATGTGCAGGATGGGTGTAGGAAAGGACCATAGCTCTACAGTTCTTCTGCAGCAACAGATGTGTATAATGTGTAGAATTTGAAATTTACAGCCTCACATCCCACAGGGAGGGGTGTTGGCAACAGACATTTGTAGAATAATTTAATGGGTAGATTGATTAATTTCACTGTACATGGGGCAAAATGTAGAGCTATGTATGGGGCAATGATTTTTTTTGTGGAACAGATGCCCTTTTTTTTAGGTGAGAGTGGGATGTTGGGGAAGGGCTGAGGTATGTGTGGGGGGGTAGGTTTGGAAGGATAGGTAGAATTCGCTGACAGACAAGACATACAAGACAGCAGACAGGTGAGGTATATGACATATGAGGGGTAAACACCTTGGACGGGGAGGGTGTTTGGGAATCAGAGGCCCATGAGCCCCCAAATGGATACAGTGGGTCTGAGGTCCCCATCCATGGGCAGTCACATGTGCACCTTCATGGCCCCAACGGTGGCTGTGGTGGGGGCTGGACAAGAGGGGCAGCCTGCCACTTGAGGTGCACCAGGCAGACATCCATCTGGCACAGCTGCCCACCCAACTCAGAGCAGATGACACTGCATAACATACCCCGTAACATTCTGCGGGTGATGGGCTCCTCTCAGCTCCCACGTCGGGGGGACGGACCCCATCCCCTGAGGTGGCTCCACCTAATGGTGATGCAGGACCAGTGGAGGAGAATGTTCTGGGTTGGGTCCCAGATGTGCTGGGGCCCAGTGCCATAGCCAGATGGGGTGGGACAGGCAGATCCACCAGGATCTGCCTTCCAAAATGTGCTATGGTGTTGCGGTTTTCCCAGATATATTGGTTAGACATGAAAAACACATTGTAAAATTAGTTATAACAGCATGCATGGGTGTTCCCATTAACCCAAACCAACAGATTTGAAACAGTTGCATAACAAACAGAACACATGCATAAATTGAACAACAGTAAGAATTTTAACAGCATGCAAGTTACATTGATGGCAACAGGCCACCAATAATAGTATTTGAACATGGTATGTTAATATGCAGCAAATGAAATACATGAACAATAATGGAACACATGTCCCAACAATAGGTTTTGAGAACAACATACCCATAGTATATGAATAATAATTATTGATGCAGATGATGGCTGGGGAGAGAGAAGAAAAAGTCCATTAACAACTGTATCGGCTTCTATTTTTCACAACAGTACTGCTCAATACTCTGCAGGTCTGCCACCACTTTACATCTTCCTATGGCTCATACATACATGTTAGACTGTCAACCTGTAATGGTATGGGGCAGACTGGGTGAACTGTGGCTACTTTATTGGACGGGACTTTTACATGTCAGGTTACATACTTGACAAAGAAGGGGTACCCTGCAATGATGTTGTGTGAGTCTGCTACTAGCATAGTTCACATGGATTCTTATCAGTGACCAAGGTAATTGGCAGTAGTGACCACTAGCCCTGGCAGCATGACACTTGAGAGACATGTATCTGGAAGAGAGCATGGTGTATGTACCTATCTTGTTGGCATTTGCAGGCATGGGGTTGGACAGTGGGACAGTTGTAAACAGTGTATTGTTACACCCTTCAAACAGCTACTACAAATATTTCATTGTAAGACGTGGAGAAAATATTGGTTACCACTATCTCACTGTTTCTACACATATTACAGATTTCTTGAGTGTATATGTGCACATATCTCAGTACCACTTCCTGGATTCGAACCGTGTTTGGGTGTGCTAAAATGAACTACAAGGCTGTTTCTCATCACACTGGGCTACTGGGGAACTGCTGTCTTTTGTTTGACTGTTTTCTGCCTAATACTCTGTGGGTTAGACAGTCTAACCTTGTAATCCTGAGATTTATGCATGACATATAGCTGCTGTACTGTATAGTAACCCTTTGAAATCATACAATCTGGAAAAGAAAGGTTAACACAACACACTGCAGCAGGAGACACACTGTAATACATTTGACATTAGTATTTAGGGTTCAGATCTTAGTGCATAACATATGTCATATTTCATGTATATCTTAATTTACAGCTCCACAAGCTACTGTTTTGCATACTAGCTGATTCTCCGAACAACCTCTGTTAATTCATTCTTTCAAAGCCATATTTTCTTTGCAGAACCTGTACATATTCTATTTCTATAACAACATACCAGAATAAACACAATAGTTGGTGGTTTAGGTTTTTATTGTAGTTATATGACACAGTGCTCTACTACTGCATATGCTGTAGATGACTATTAGTTTGGCAAACTTTTCTTTAATTGTTGCACACAGAACACAGTAAACAATTTACTCCTTTGTATTTATTTCACTTTATGTTGAAAGGTAGATCTGTACTCTCCAGCATGTCAGCGCATCCTTGTCAGTCTGTCAGCATGGTCCTCAATGTTCATAGCCCTCTCTTCTTCAGCTGTAGGGGTGAGAAACAAACATTATGCATACCTGTCTATCACAAACTCAAGCTAGAATTTTGTACAGCTATATCTGGGATACTTACAAACTGCTGGAACATGCCAGTCCAGAGCATCTTGGATCCATTGGGCCAAGAGCTCCGCCTTCCTATGCTTTAGGTCAGCATAATGATGCCATACCTGCTCACTAGTTCGGGGGATTCCAGTGGCACTGGTGAGGTCACGTGCGAGATGGTCCCAGGCCCACACTTTGTACTGAGAGCCCTGATACTGGCCCTGCAGCAGTCTGTCATCATGTTGTTCTATGAGGAGTCCACTGATGACCCGGGACTCTAGGATGCCCCAGCGTTGCGACCAAAATCGAGTTCCATCTCCAACATCAGACATGTTCCTGCAGAGATCAGACTAAACAAGTTATGTCTGTATTCCCACTTGCATGGTTTAAATAAGACCATATTCCCATCCTTTGCCATCATTGGACCATTTGAAAAATCCTGAGCACAGCTTAGCAATCCGCAAACTCGCTAAGCTGGGTTGAACAGTGCTTAAAGGGGTAATTGTTGAGCTTTGCTTAACAGTGTGCAAATCCATTTAGCTGAGCTGACTGCTGCTTAGCATTCACATTTAAGCAATGCTTAAATGTGAATGCTAAGCAGCATTCACATTTAAGCAATGCTTACACTGACTTAGCATAGCTGAGTACTGCAGACAATTTCCCACTTTTCATTTAAAAAAAATATCAGAATAATGACTTAATTAATCATTACTGACATATTAGTAAGTATATATGATTTACTTTACATGACGTCCCTCTGTGTGCTTTTATTACACTACCATGGGGTATGACTATACTGTATGGAACACTTGTGTATACATGGGTGATTTCACATGTTATATAGGTTCATAGGTTCATAGGTTCATACTAGGCTATCTGCCCAAGGGCATTTATAAGCCTAGCCCATAGTTATGTGGCTTTCGCCACCCCTTTAGTTTGAAGAAAACTATGCCTATTATTTTGCTGTGCCTCTGTCAAGCAGTGACACTGAAGTAATCCCTGGGGTATATCTGCGATCTCCCATCCATTGGTCAAGATTCCTTTTGAACAAGGCCAGCGAGGTGCTCTGCCTCACATGTACCGGGATTTTGTTCCACAGCATAGGGAGTCTCTGGGTGATGAATCTGTCCCTCCAGCACGTTCTATTAATAACTGTGTCAAGGTTTAAGTCTCCTGCCCTTGTGGTTCTGAGGGATCTAGATTTTTTGAGGTGAAGCATATTCATCAAATCTGGGTTTGACATGGCCTTATATGTCAGGCACAGGTCACCTCTGAGCAAGCGGTATGCGACTGAATAGAGCTGGAGTTCTTTCAGTCAGGCAGCATAAGACATATTTTTGAGACCCTTTATCCTTTTGGTGAGGAACTTTTGGGGCCTTTCCAGCTGCTGCAGGTGTCGGGTCAGATACATTCTGAATGGGGCATTGTACTCAATCATAGGTCTAATGAGTGATGAGTACAGGGGACGATGACCTCCCTAGATCTAGATGTGAATCCCTTCATGATCAGGTGGGCAATGTAGAAGGTTTTCCTAACTACTTTGGCAACATGAGTGTCAAATGAAAGGTTACTGTCAACCTGGGTCCCCAGATCCCTGATGACTTCTTCTGTGCTCAGTGGATTGCCACCTATATGGTAGCTAGGGGTAACCTTGTTTTTCCCGAAGGGTATGACTATGCATTTCTTGGCGTTTAACTTTAGGCCATGGCTCTGGCACCAGTTATCCGTTTCTGTGAGGCCCTTCTGAAGGATATCTGTGTCAGATGTGTTTTCGACTGTCAGCCATAACCCTCTTGTGTTTGCTTGTACTTCAGAAAAGTAGATGCCGAACAAGAGTGGTCCCAGGACTGAGCCCTGTGGGACACCACTTGTGACAGGCTTTGAGTCTGACATGGCGCCAGCAACTCTGACCCTGTGGGTTCTGTCACTTAGCCAGTTTGCAACCCATCTTGTGATGTATGGGTTTACATTCAAGCTGATGAGTTTTTCAATGATACCTGAGTGGGGTATTGTGTCGAAAGCCTTTGCCAGGTCGAGGTAGGCTATATGGACTGCCTTGCCCTCATTAATGGCCTTGGTGACTGTTTCGAAGAAGTCAACCAAGTTTAAAAGGCATGATCTGCCTTTGACAAAGCCAAACTGGGTTGGATCCAAAGTCTGCAAGTTCCCTATGTCTTTATTTATGAGTTCCATTATGATCCTCTCCATGGCTTTGCAGATAAGGCTTGTCAAGCTAATAGGACGGTAATTTCCAGGGTCGGTGGAGGCACCGCCCTTGTGAAGTGGGACCACAGTCGCCGTGCGCCACTCCTTGGGTACGTATCCTGAGGTGAGGCTAAGATTAAACAGCTGTCCTAACTGTGGGTTTAATTCCTCATTGAGTTCATGGAGCACACAGCCAGGGACACCATCCGGTCCCATGGATGCTGTGTTTTTTGCCTTGGAGAGAGCAGTTCTCACTTGGACGTTGGAGATGTTTGGGGGGCTACAATCCTCTGGTATAGATATCTCTCCTTTTGGGGGGGAGGGGGGGAGAAGTTTGCACTGAACCTGTCAGCCAGTATGTTGGCAATGTGTGTAGGTTCAGTAATCTTCACATCATTTTGAACTAATTCTGAGCATGCCTGGGAGTTTCCTCCTAGGTTTCTAACATAGCTAAAGAAGGCCTTATGATTGTCTTTTGAGTCCTTGGCAATTTTTCTCTCAAAATTTGCCTTGGATGATTTTATGAGAGCTCTTAGTTTTTTACTTATAATGATCAAAGGTGTCTTACCTTTCAAGGATTTTGCTCTATCTTGTAGTAGCTTCCTCCTTTTGTTGTAGAGCTTGTTTATGTCTGGGGTCCACCAGACTGGACACTTGCCTTTGGTACAAAGAGTCTTAGTTTTGTTTGGGATTGCCTGATCCATGCAGTCCTGTAGGTGCTGGTAGAAGGCATTTGTAAGTGATTCAGCGGTTTGAGTAATGTTTACCACTGGCTCAGGGGCCTTAAAGGAGACCACACTAGTTTTAGAAGTGTGAAGTCAGCTTTTGAGAAGTTTTTCACTGTGGTCTTTTTATTTCAGGTGGGGCGGGATGAGGACCTCCAGCAAGATTAGTTTATGATCTGATCTCACCAGTGAGGGGTATACTTCCGGTGTTGAACATTGTGATCCCATGTTCGTGATGATGAGATCAAGTATGTTTTCTCCTCTTGTGGGGATGGTGACTAGTTGTTCCATGGCATTTGAGTTTATGAACTCCAGGAACCTTTGGGCTAGAGTGTTTGGGCTTGAGTAGTGTTCCCAGTCTATATTAGGGTAGTTGAAATCACCTAGTATGATGGTGTTTGGAGATACATTTATCCCCTCCAGTGTTTTCAGGAAGGCCATGTGAGGTTCCTGAGTTTGAGAGGGTGGCCTGTAACATGCTACAAATTGCAGAGCAGTCTTGCCTATGGTTAATTGCACCTGGATGGTCTCCGATGCATCATGTGTTGCCACCAACCTTGAGGTGTGTGTGTCCTTTATGAATATGGATACCCTCCCTCCTTTCTTGGTGTTGTCCGGATTTTGGGGCCGGAACGCATGATATGAGGTGAAACCTGATAGTGCTGGGGTGCTCTCAGGAGCCTTGAACCAGGTTTCTGTCACAGCACAGACATCGATGTTCTCCATACTGAGAAGGGCCTCGAGTGCGTGCATCTTGAGATTGAGACTTCTGGCATTGAGCAGCATTACCCTTAGTTTTTTCCCCTTTTTGTGTTCTAGGGTGGTAGGTTTAGAATTTGAGCCTTGCCTAAAAAGGCACTATGGGGGTGGTAAGAGCCTTTGCCAATGTCCGGAAGCCCAGGGTGACAGGTGCAAGCCGTCCCTTGCGAAGCAGCGTGGCTTGTCCAGCATGTCATCCCAGGCAGACAGACATTGGATCCCCTTTGAATGACACCAAAATTTAAGCCAATTATTAAAGCTGATCATCTTATCACTGTATTGTGGCATAATTCTAGGTGAAGGTAGGATACTGCTCAAGGTCAGGGTCATACTTGCCTGGGCTACATAATCAGAGAGCTCTTCAATGTCTCTTTTCATGTAGTCCAAGGAGGTACATCTCAGGTCGTTGACACCAGCATGGACAATGACTGAGTCGTACTTGTACCTGCTGTTGAGAGACCTGAGTGCTTGCGTTATGTGGCAGATTCTAGCGCCCAACAGGCAGCTTACTGTGACCTTCTCCTTACTCAGTCTGGTAGGCGGGACGTCAGTGTGCCTGACTATGGAGTCACCAATGACTAGTGTGTCTGGCATTGTGTTTGGCCTTAAGGGCTGTGACTGTTTGACACTCTGACTGTGTGGTCTATGTGTTGCATGTGTTGGGTCCTGAGGTGGTAGTTGTTTGGGTGTCTGCTTTGGAGGCCTCTGCTGTTTTGGTAGATTTTTGGTCAGAGCCTCCAAGTATGTCTTTGTGTGATTATGTGTATGATTTGAAGTTGTGATGGTACTATGTGTGACTGGGTATGTAGTGTGTGTGGTTACCTTCTCCTCCTGTCTGGTCTTGCCAGTCCTATGTTGAGAGAGCTCAGCCTCCAGTTTGGCCGTATAGTTGCATCTCTCGCATGTATTTGTGTTTTGTGGGAGAAGGAGAGGATTGTCTGTGTACATGAGGCAATTGTAACATTGCCTCAATATTCCCAGGTTCACCAGTTGAGCAGGAGAGGACACTAGCAACTGATCCCTCGACATGCTAGAAGTAATAGATAAAAAAACTTACAAAAGACTCCTGGGGATGTGGCTTCTAGGCTGGTGGGGTACTATCTATAATAATAGTGCTTTATCAAGGTGCAAGTACTGTAGGAGCAAGTGCTAGGCTTTACAGATAGAGAACAGTCTACTTGGGAATCAAGTAGAGATGAAGTTTTTAGTTATAGGATACGCTGGTTAGATCGGCAGTACAGTTAGAGGAAGGTAGTTTTAAGGGAAAATTTGAAGAGTGGAATTTAGGTAGCCCGAATAGTTTAACCTTGTTTAACCGCCGCTGCTCTTGTGTACAACAGTGGCAACTCCGCGCTAAATTCACACTTACATTTTAGACCAGCTACCTGCCCTGGTTGACAAATATCAATTACTACATAATTTAAAATTCAAATAATACTTTTTAACACTGCTTTCCCATGTAAAAATAAAGTGCCTGTCTTGATACTCAAAGTATGAACATCTGCCTGCAAAGCCAGGACTCTAACCACTACACTATCTCAGCATGGGGACTTTAGCTGTATATTTTTATTTAGCTCCTATGGGATATTTAAGCAATGCTGAGCAGAGGGCCATAGCATGCACACATGCTGAGCTATGCTTAAACATACCTTAGAATGTAAAAAAAAAAAATTAATAAATCCACTTTATTTATATGTATCTGTACTTATTGTCAGTCACAGTAAGGGAAATTGTAAAGGGACACATTGGGACAGATTTTAATTATTGCTCTTACAAACTTAGGAAGTGTGACTGTGGTTTTCTAACAAATCATTGGCAAATCACTCAGGGTTTAAGTCAGAACATAGTGACAGACATTTGAGTTTCAGACTTCATACCCTTCAGGAAATCCATGCTAATGCAAACCTTATATTCTATCAACTATCCTGGTTTGTAAGTGCAATATTTAAAATGTGTCCCTATTTTTGTGCCTTTGTCCCCCATTATTTATGGCTTTGTAGAGCTTTCTTTCTCTAGGAGGTTGAGAGATATGTGAGGCAGACATCTGGGCATTCTGCAGAAACCTGTACAGTTGAGGGCTATGGGTGTATGGCACTTTTACAGTGGCAGACATTTGGGTTTCTGTCTTCATACCCTTCAGGAAGTCTGTGCTACTCCAAACTTTTTATTCTATCAACATTCTGGGTTTGTAAGTGCAATATTTAAGAAATGTCCCTCTGTTTGTGCCTTCCACCCCCCCCCCATTATTCATGGCTTTGTACAGCGTTCTTGCTCTACAAGGTTGAGAGGTATGTGAGTCAGGCATCTGGGCATTCTGCAGAAACCTGTACAGTTGACGGCTATGGCCATATGGCACTTTTACTATGGTAGACATTTGGGTTTCAGTCTTCAGACCCTTCAGGAAGTCCATGCTACTGCAAATCTTTTATCCTCTCAGCTTTCCGGGTTTGTAAGTGCAATATTTAAAAAGTGCCCCTATTTTTGTGCCTTTGTTCCCCCATTATTTAAGGCTTTGTACAGCATTCTTGCTCTAGGTGGTTGAGAGGTATGTGAGGCAGGCTTTTGGCCATTCTGTGGAAACCTGTACTGTTGAGGGTTATGGCCGCATGGCACTTTTACAATGCAGGGGTGTGTGACAAAACCTGTCACACACCCCCTGCACTGCTTTCTTGCTCCCCTATGTATTTCAGTGTATGTGGACACTGAAATACTCATTTATTTCATTTCAGTGTCCAGGGACACTGAAATACTTTTAAAAAGTGCTGTAAAGCACTTTCTATTAGATGTGCGCTCACTACCTAAACATCTCCCCTGCGCTCAGTAGTGTTTGTGTCCATTTAGCCTTAGCAGCAGCACACCTTCATGAAAATGCAAGGCGCACTGCTGTTAAAGCTAAGGGTAAGTGGACACACTTCACTCTGTGCAGGAATAGCACTATTCCTGCACTGAGTTTATTGAATCCAGGAGCTGATTTTTCTCTTTTTTTGCTTTCCTCAGCATGTACCAATAGAAAGTTTGGCCGCTCAATGGCATTTCAGCAGCCATACATTTTTTTTCATTTGGTATATGTTAGATTTATAACAGGCACACTGGTTGGGCTGTCCAATCAGTGTGCTTGTTTTTGAACAGCAATGAGCCGTTATTGTTTAATCCATGTTTTTGACCCCCTGCTAAACACAGATTACCTCCCTTTTAAATTCTGCTTATTTCGGCATCACAGTTTCTAGTTTCAGAATGAGAACACAGTTCCATCCACTTTTCATAAAGTTCTACTTTTGCAAATTTTTCATTAAATAAAACTGTCAACAGCTCATGTTCAATATGCAAGTTCTGATATTTTATATTCAGTTCAGAAACAATTTAATTTAATGTTTGCACATCCAGCCATGTTTCATTTCCACCACCCTACAAGCATACAACACCCATATGAGTTTGGAACTGACTTTTCTTTTGGTCTTCAAATTTATTAAAAATATCATGTCATAGATATAGGCTTGTAACCTTTCTAGTTACATGTATTTTGTTTTCCTGTCAGCTTTATTTCTATTTCAGTATGTTGTTGTAAAAGTGTTCACTGAGTAAGTAGTTAGTAAACCTTGTACTAAAGTCTCACTGACTTTTGCATAATATCTTGCTTTTTAACAATGCTTTCCTTAGTTTCTGTGTCACTATGAAATGCACTTTGAAAATCAATATAATATCTTCATGGTGCCCGGCTGTACAATAAGACTATAGAGTACCCTACTGCTACTGTATATTAAGAATAATTTGACACAAAGTGCATTCATTCTGTTGCACCAGACTTAATTGGTCATCTGCACACTGTTATATTTTAACAATAGCATGCACGTCATTTTACTTTGACAAATATTGTGCTGCCAATTTATACGAGTATCATACATGGTCATATAGTCATTGTCCTGTTTTGTCTCAATACAAACACTTAGCATAGTTTTGTCAACCATTTCACAAAACTTGTTTTTAGTCTTTCTATGCCTTTCTATAAGCAGTTTGCCAGAATATTCTATATGCTTAATACCAACTACCTATTGTGTGAGATATTAATTGATTTTAATTTATTGTTAAACTTCAGTTCAGAAAATATTTGAAGCTATCGTATTCACAGTCTTCCTTATTTTATATAGAAATTCTTCTCATTCTTGGCATTAAACTTCAAGGACAATTCATTATCAAAGAACATCAGCACAATCAGTGATTCAATTTTCTTTTGCTTCCATTCAGTTTCATAAGTACAGTGCCAACCCATTTAGATAGTATACAGCTTCCATTTTTGTTCTACAGTATTTTCACACTTTGCATCTATTAGCAGCATTTGTATCAAATGGCAAAAGTGTTCTTGTTTCAATACTTCTTTCATATATTTCAAAAATACCATTTTACCAATAGCTGTAACTGCATGTATTCTCACTGCTCTTTGCAAGGACAATAACAAAGTTTTGAAAATTCTATAGGATATACAGATTTTTCTAGTAGCATACCTA
The DNA here is from genome assembly GCF_019279795.1 of Protopterus annectens. Classification (NCBI taxonomy): domain Eukaryota; kingdom Metazoa; phylum Chordata; order Ceratodontiformes; family Protopteridae; genus Protopterus; species Protopterus annectens. The sequence continues at coordinate 1,339,884,051 of NC_056735.1, read as the reverse complement.
GAACTTATTCCATTCTTTAGCACAGTGTCCAGTTTCTAACAATTCTTTTGCTTTTCCAGTTTTCACATATACACTGCCAGATTTCAAGGATTAATCCCCATACTGTCATGTTAACATGATGCTTCTTTTAGCAATGCATAGCTAAATAAATTGAATAATTCTTCCTTTGATCTGTGCTTTTCACAATTCACCATTTTGGCACAGAATGAGATTCATTGAGCCAAAAGACTAACACACCCAGCCAGTTATCTAAAGATTACTAGCTTTAACACATATCTGTAGTGCAATTACATACACTCTGTTTTAGTACAGTATAAAGGGTTATACCTTAATCAAATTCTGTTCAAAGCATATCCCCACCTGTGTGAGCTAGTATTGTGCATGCTTCAAGACATAACCTCAGAGCATGCAAATCAAAAACAATGTTTTTGCTGGGGTGGGGGGGGGTAAGCCCCACTGCACCCTACACACCACCTACTACTGAAATATACTAACCCCAAGATCACACAATACTGAAGAAAGGACATGGTCACCAGACCTGTATTACAACCATCTCTCACCAAAGTCAGCAGCTTTTCCTGTTAACCAAATTAAGCAGAAAAGAAAAGAGGAATAAAGATGTTCCAGGGTAGGAAGGAATACTGGTTGGCTAAGGGAGCAGTCGCATTAGCAAAGAACAAGACATCAGAGGCACTCTAGCAACTTCTGGAAAGTTATTCAGCAGATGGCACAAAGAAACTGTATCAGGTTGGAAAGCAAAGACAGAAAGATAAATCTGATAATCATCAGATACCCTTCATAAGGGGTGCTACCTGCTGACCAGTCCACAGGATATCAAAAGCAGATGTTGTTGATTTGGACACCAACCAGCCAGTAACACATTAAACCAGGGCTGCTCAGTTTTCATGAGCACGCACTGGCGAACAGGTGTCCATAGACCCCTCTCACTGCTAGCATGGTTCCCTACATAGGTCGATGTAGGCAGAGTCGGCAACCCACTTATCACCAGCAAATATCCATGCTCATTTTGAGGATATTAGTCAATACAACCAAATCAAATAGAGCCAGTTTTTTTACACTATTGAGTGCCTAGCCCTAACATGGTGTGCAGTCTGTGAACTATGTTATTCTATCTAGAGAATGATGCACACAACATTTGATGCCCAAAGCAGTTTATCTATGGAACTCTTCACCTGACAAGCACCATCTAGAGTCTGTGCTGCTGCCCATAGCTCCATTCTTGGATGAGTTTGGGATAAAAACATCCATTGTGTTTTTGGGAGGTGGAAGAAACCCCACAGAGACACAGGAGGAGCATGCAAACTTCATACAGGCATTGGCCGGAGTGCCGGATTGGACCTTGTATCTTGTGTATGGCAGGTGAAGATGCTAACCATTATGACAAATGTATCTTTGTGTGTGTGTGTGTGTGTGTGTGTGTGTGTGTGTGTGTGTGTGTGTGTGTGTGTGTGTGTGTGTGTGTGTGTATATATATATATATATATATATATATGTGTGTGTGTGTGTGTGTGTGTGTATATATATAAACACCCCGCCTATATGGAATACCCAAGATCCATAAGTCAATCATGGATCCACCTATGAGACCCATCGTCTCAGGAGCAGGTTGGGTGACCGAACCCCTGTCAGTTTATTTACATGGTCAGTTACAACCTTTTTTGAATAATTGTGATTCAGTTCTACGTGACACATTTGATTTTTTACAGAAGTTACGAGTAAGCTATGACACTGAGAAGGAACAAATGATGAATAATGAGTATTATTTGGTAACTCTGGACATTGTCTCTCTTTTCACGGTCATACCGAATGATGATGGGATTGACCTTTTGAGAGATTTTTGACTTCATGTCCAAACCCTGATTATGGTAAAATAGAAACGTGGTGTAGCCTTCTAGATGTGGTTTTAAAGAATAATGTTTTCCTCTTTAATGAACTTACGTACCTTCAGCTCACTGGTGTGGCTATGGGTACTTCCATAGCCAACACCTATGCTAACCTAGTGCTCTACCAGTGGGAAAGTAAGCATATTCTGAGTGATCTAAACCCTTATAGACAACATATTAGATTTTTCCAACGTTTTGTAGACGATTGTTTCCTACTTTGGAAGGGCAGCTTGGATATATTGAATATGTTTTTGGACTATTTGAATAGAGCTTCTTCCTTTCTAAAGTTTAAAATGAGCTGTTCCAAGACTGAAATTGTGTTTTTGGATGTAGAAGTTATATTTAAGGATGGACATATGAATACTAAGTCACATAGAAAGGATGTGTGTGCTGGTAGATACACCCACTTTCATAGCATGCATGCACCACACATCTTTAAAGGTATTGTGAGGTCCCAGTTAGGAAGATTGAGTAGGCTTAACACTGATGACTGCTGTTTTGAGTTACAATTAAAGGATATGTTAGCGGATTTTTCTGCTAGTGGATATGATAATGTCCTACTCTCTGTGGAGAAAGATAAGGTGATGCAGGAGAGGAAGACTAAGTTTGCTCCTACCTTCCTATCTGACCCACTGGAGTCAGATGCCTTACCTATGAATAGTGCGAATGTGCGTATGGGCGTGACTAGATATGTAACTGCATATAGTCTTACAACACCATCCATAAAGCAAATAATATTTAAGAACTGGTTGATACTAATGGCTTCAAATGAACTAAAAGGCCTTATTGGGTGATAGACCTTTATTTGCCTATAGGAACATGAGAACTTTAAAAATTCATTATGTTATAAGGATTATTCTACCAACATTGTGAAAACGATTTCCTCTAAGTATGTTACATGTAAATGCCTCAATTGTTCATGCTGTGGAGATATTTTTGACACAGGAGTGACCTTTTTGTTCATCCAGTAACAGGGAAAACTTTTAAATTTTATGTTTCAGCTACTTGTCACACAACACATATAGTGTATTTGGCTACCTGTGTGTTATGCAAATCTTTTTATGTAGGCAAAACCGCTCGTAGGTTGAAAGAGAGGATTACAGAGCATAAGTCTGAAATTAGAAGATGTGTCGAAACAAATGCTTTATATAAGCATATGTTAGATTGTGGACAAGATCATGTTTTTAAATTCAGGGTTATTGACATTGTTTTCCCCTCCCCAAGAGGTGGTGATATAAATAACTTCTTAGAAATTAAAGAATATGAGTGGATTTTAAGGTTTGCTGCTGACCGTTCCCCTGGCTTGAACAGTATGCTGAGCCTTAAACCAATTTTGGTTAAGCTCAGTAGATTGAATTTATAATTATGTATATTGTTTCTACAATATGAATTTTATAATATGAATTTTATGTGTAACTTTGATTATTAATCATATTAGCAAGCTGAATTTTAAATGATTTAAATTTTTGTTATGTACTATAGAATCATTGCTATCTGTGTTGTTTTAACTTTGCCTTATTGAGTGATACTTATGGTCATGTGATTTTTGGGCTGCTAACCACATGACTACTTTGGGCCTGTATATAAGATGAAAGAAATTTTATAAGTTTGTAGTATTGAAGAAGGATTATGTCCGAAAGCTCTGCTGTGTTTTGTCATTAAAGTGGTTTTTCCTTTTGGATTGTCTGCTTGCAGTACTTTGGCACTTTTGATATTTGTTATACCTTTAACTCAACCAGCTCAACCTACTCAGCAGTCCCCAAGTGACTTAAACCAATGTTCTCAGGTACAGGCTATTGATACTTTTAATGCTTCAGTAAACAACCTAGGAAAAGGGTCCCGTGAAGTGGTTGGGGGCTAGGGGACTGTGACAACCAACATAGCAGGAGACTGGAGAAGTAACAAATTTGACTTCTGTATGAGTTCTGGAAGTGGGGCTAGCCAGCAGGCCAGTGGGCATCAGTCCCTAATGGACAGGATAAAGTCATTTGAAACACGACTTTTTAGTTTGAAGAAATTGCAGATTGAGAATGGGTATTTGGAAAGGACCATCGAGTTGGGACAAGTGCCAAGGGGCCTGTGATTCTGGAAGTATCCTAATGGCTCAGAAAACAATGAGGAGATGCTGGAAGAAGTCCATTGGCTGTTTGACAGAACTGGTATAGATCTGATCAAAATTATGGTCAAATACAATAATTGTAAAATCAATCAGCTTTTGGATGAAACAGAAAAAGAAAAAAACATTATTACAAAAGACTTGTTGCTCGACCATTATCAAACCAATTTTTATAACACATTAACAAGCATACAAACCAGCTGTAACAATATATTTCAAAGAAAAATCAACAAATTGAGAAAGGATACCAGTGAGTACACTAAGCATAAGGTTTACCCACTATCGGTCGGTAACCATGGCAACCATGAACCGTCCACCAATCAGGAGTCCAGCAACAACCAGGAAGTGACGTATCATTGGAGAGCTTATAAGGGGAATCAATCAGAGTTCCCTTTAGAGGAAGGCCTGAGGCAGTCGGAGCGGCTGAGAAACAGGGCAGAAAACAACATGAGCAGAGGCAGCATGGAGCGGATGTACAATGAGCAAGGAGCCAAGTGGAAAAATCAGAGGTACCACCGGAATTAGTATCAGGAATCTCCATTTCAGGTGTGCAAAATCAAGTAAGTGAAAACATTGATTCAATTGCCAATGGTGAGTTAAAAGCTGTCCCCTCATATGGAATTAGTCAAAAGAACTTTAACATTTGGGAAGCAAGTAGTGAATTAGTTAGTGGAGAGCTGGCTTGGTAACAACCATTTTCCACTAGTGAAACAACAGATCCAGAGTCTGTATCACAGGTACAATGCTGGAATATCAATTCAGACACTGGAAGAAGATGCCTGTGATTTCTTCTGTATTCTATACCTTCAGATTCCACTAAGTAAGATCACTGCTCGGCACATATGCCTCTCAAGTGACCAATTCAATCAAAACCTTTGGCCGTTTATATCCTCACTATCTCTCCTTCTTTCAATGGATGAAGAAATCTGCTCATTTTATCATAGTTGGACTTCTGAAATGAATGCTTTTTGAATAGTTAGGCTTTGATTGCTCTGGTGTTTTTAGCATTAGGCACCAACAAACTAGAACTGATAGGCAAGGTTATTCTGGTTTGCCTAGATAGAAGTCTCTGAGCAGGTGAACCAAGTAAATTGTCATGGGGCATATTTCTGAGATTAAGCAAATTCAAGAAAACATTGGTATTGTCATGCTTTGACCTCTCTAGTAATTGCTTTGCATTTTGTACTGTACGTTCAGTTAGGCTGTTTGACTGTGGGTACTCAGGACTGCTGGTAACATGGATAAAGTCCCACTCTTTTGCAAATTTCTGAAACAGCTGACTGGTAAACTGGGCACCATTGTCAGAAATAACTTTGTGTGGACTTCCATGGACTGAGAAATGAAGTTTCAACTTAGTAATGGTTGTACTGGATGTTAGTTTAGGTAGCAGAACAATTTCAAACCAATTCGAATAAGATTCCACCAACACTAAGTAATGTTGACTGTTCCACTCAAGTATGTCAGTGGCTACTGTTGACCAAGGTAATTCAGGAATCTGGTTTAGCTGAAGTGGCTCATTTTGCAAATGCGGTTTAGCACTATTGCAGACTGAACAAGATGAAAGTACTTTATCGATATCTTTTGACAGAGAAGGCCAAAATACTAGTCCTTTGGCTCTTCTCTTGGTAGCTTCGGAACCTGTGTGGCCATGATGCAAAATTTGGATGCATTCATGTTGTAAGAAAATAGGAATGACAACTTTTGGACCTTTAAAAATTATACCATCTTCCATCAACATCTCATCTTTGTAAGTAAAATAAGGATACACTTCTGTTGATACACAGGATTGCTTTGATGGCCATCCAACATTGATGAAGTGGTTGAGCATTTGCAAAATCTGATCAGTCTTTTTATGATCTCTTAGCTTATTAAGTCTTGTGGTAGAAAAATTACGCACTTCCATGACATCAAAGTCAAAATATTCTGCATCAAGCTTTTCTGTGGTATTTCTGGGTGATGTGGATAAAGTATCAGCCAGATAAAGAAGTTTGCCTTTCGTATAGACCATTTTGAAGTTGTACTTTTGTAATCTGAGCATCACTCTTTGTAGTCTTGCTGGAGCTGTATACAGAGGCTTCTTTAAAATAGTGACTAGAGTCTGATGATCAGTCTCAGTTTGGATAGCTCAGCGATAAATATAATCATGGAACTTTGAACGTGAACACAATTGCCAAAAGTTCATTTTCAATTTGAGCATCCTGCATCTCAGTTTGGGAAAGAATTCTAGATGCATAGGCTACTGGTCAGGCCTCTTGAAGAATAACTGCATCAAGACAAGCTTTGAAGCATCAACGGAAAGAATCAGTGGTTCGTGGATATCATAGCATCTTAACATAGCTGGACTAGCAATTTTCTTTTTCAGGTCATCAAATGCTCTCTGGTGTTGTTCAAACCATGACCAAGTAACATTTTTGCATGTCAGCTCTCTTAAGGGTGCTGATAATTCACTGAAGTCTGGTATAAACTTGCCCAAATAGTAAACTATACCAAGAAAACACTGTAAGGCTTGTACATTGTCAGGAGTTGGCATCTCAAGAATAGCTGTTTGGAAGGATCTGGTCGTAAGCCTGAACTGGTAAATAAATGACCTACATAAGTAAATTCTGGAAGCCTGAATTTATGTTTCAGAGGATTGAGCTTTAGATTCACTTCATGTGCTCTTTCCAGAACTTTCCTAAGGTTTCTGTCATGCTCTGCTTCACCACTGCCTCCAATTAGTAAATCATCTACTATTATAGCACACAGATAGCCTGAAAAAATTTGCTCCATTGCATGCTGAAAGAATTCACTGGCAAAATTTATTCTGAAAGGCATTCTAAGAAATCTGTATCTACCAAATGATGTGCTGAATGCAGTCAATAGTGAAGATTTGCGATCAAGCATTGCTTGCCAAAATGAACTCTTTGTATCTAAGACAGAAAAAACTGTGGCATTTGGCATGAGTACTTCCTCAACTGTACGCATTAGATGGTGGGGTCTCTTTAATGCTTTGTTTAAGTCTCTTGAGTCAATACATATTCTTATTTCATCTGAGCTTTTCTTATGAGTGACTACCATGGAAGACACCCATTCAGTTGGTTCTGTAACTGGACAAATCACACCTTGCTGCACCATTTTATCTAACTGGACTTTGACTCTGTCCTGCATAGCTATTGGAACCCTTCTCACTGGTATGACCACTAGACTGAACTCTGGGTCTAACTTCATAGAGTACACAAGTGGAAGTTTACCTAGCTTGTCTTCGAAAACATCAGCATAACTGAGAAAATAGCATCAGTGAAACTGGAACTAGGACGTGCTTACATAATGGACTTTTTTGGTAAAAGAAAGCAGTTTCATTCTTAAACTGTCTCTGAGACCTAATAATGACTGAACAGGTCTTTTGACTACATAAAATTGCAATCTGTAACTATTCCCAGCTGAATACCATGAAAGCACTACCGAGCCTTCGGTTTGAATCTCTTCACCTCCATAAGCAACAAGCTTCACACAGTTGGCTAAATGAAGTTGTTCACCAGCTTTTACTCAAGCAAATGTTTCTGCTGACATAACATTGCACTTTGAGCCAGTGTCTACTTTGAGCTCTTTGGGTTTACAGTTGATGAGGACAGTACAAAACACTTCATTTTTTGCCAACAAATCCACTGAATTAACCTTTACATCAACCACTTATACACCATCAACACAGAAAGTAGAGTTATAGCTTTCTATATGATCAACTTGTTTTTCTGAGTGACCTTCATTAATAAATGAGTGAGGCTTGCTTGATTTACAAAGCTTTTGAAAGTAGTTCCATTTTTTACACTTGTGGCATTGCTGACCAAATGCGAAGCACTTTTCTCTTTTGGATTCATGATTGGCACCAAAATTATGACAGTTAACAATGATACTTGACTTGGGTTTTGCTAACTTAACCTTATGCTGCACTAAGCAGGTCCGTTTTACTGAGATAGTCTTAGAACTTGCTGGAAAGCTACAGGGTCTCCCTGAAAATCCTGCAGGGGCTGCAGTTTCCCTGTGCTTGGGCATGTTTCTGTTATCAACATACTGCATGCTGTCTACTTTTGCTCTAGAGGCTGCTGAAACCATGCTCTTATCACTTGCAAGCATATGTGTGCGCCTTTCTGTAAGTTCATTAATTTGACAAATCTCTATGGCTTGCTCAATGTTAAATCACTGTCTCGAAGCAAAATCTTTCTTACTGCAGCATTATTAACACCACACACAAGCCTGTCTTTTATCAACTCGTTTTTCAAATCACCAAATCTACATGTTTTAACTGTGTTTCTCAAGTCAGCAATGCAAGCTGCAAAAGTTTCTCCTGGATTTTGGTTTCTTGTGTAAAATAAGTGCCTCTACAATGTAACATTTGTCTGGGGGGGGGGTTACACATAGGATCATAGGATTATAGAAGGTTACTAGGCTAATGGTCCGGGGCCCCTTATAAGCCTAGCCAAGAGTTTGTCCCCAAAAAGAAACCTTAGTCAGAACCTGTCACCCCTGTTAATGAGGGACACATGTGGAACCCCTGAGACAAATTTGTGGTTTCCCATCCACTCATCAAGGTTGTGCTTGAAGAGGGTCAACAAGGTGCTCTGTTTGACATGTATGGGAAGTCTATTCCAGAGATGGGGCAGCCTCTCCAGAAGGTTTTGTTGATGTCACATGTTAGATTCAGACCTTTTGAGTGGGTGTGTGAGGAGTTAGGCTCATGGATTTTTCTAATTTTACATTTCAAGCACTCAGGGCCCTCCCTTGATTCAGCTTGTATGACAATATGACGGTTTCCCCTTCTTCTGTATATACTGCTGGTGCATACCCAAATGAATGCTCTTTTTTCAATGGCTTCTGACCCCACTAGATTAAGCAAAATAAATGCACTCATATGTGCATCTTTGCCAGAAAAAGCTGCTTCTATGAAAATATATTCTTGCTCAAATTCTCTCCAATCCACTGCAATATTATGATCAAACACAAGTGGACTGGGTCTGTGAAATGCCTCTGCCATGCCAACACACAGAAATAAAGACCCTTGGAATTATGTATGAGCATACACACATACACATCATAAATGTATGCCAGAAACTTGTAACTATTCTCAACAGCACAGCAGACTCTTCAAAATAACTGTACTTCATAAAATAAGTTTCCATAACACAAGAACACTTTGAAATCACTGTACTTTGTGAAACCACCCTTATCAGTGTAAGAAACACTTCAAAATGACTGCACTTTGCAAATAAATTCTACACAGTACAAGAAACTGCCTGAAATGACTGTATTTTGTGAAATAACTCTATACAGTGTAAGAAACACGTTGAAATGATTGCACTTTGCAAATAAACTGTACACAGCACAAGTATTTTCTCAAAATGACTGTATTCTGACTGCACTTTGTGAAATAACTGTACTTTTCACACAATAAACTGAAATAATTGTACTGTAATAAAGCACACACTGCAAACACTTTGCACATGCTGAGATACTTTGAACAACTAATCATACTCTGAATAGCTTTAGTCAATACGCAATATTAGCACACATCAAAAAAAAATAGTTGTTTACTAAAAAAATTGCAGACGCTTTGTTTTTCCATGCTCACTCTGCCCTTTTATTGTACTTGTTATGCTCTTTGACTTTTAACATGCTCGTTATACTTTTCTTGCGCTTGTTTTACTTTTAACATGTTCGTTATGCAAATCAGAAGCAGGACGCAGTTCTGAACACACTCATAAATATTTTAAATAACTTTATCAAATATCATGGTTTCGAACATTTCACTTAATGAATAATGTGCTTTGTGAGTTTCGTTTGATTAATAATATGTTGCGTGCTTTGCGTTTGATTAATATAATAGTGTTTTATGCTTTGCAAATGCTTCATATCGTTTTCCTTATGAAATAAATCTCTTATGCAAGTTTTTCATTACCTGAAGTTCATTTCTGGCCTTTCTTAATCATTTGAGCACTAGATCACCCAACCTGCTCAATTTACCTCCACCGTTAACTCTGCACCTCATGGCTTGAAGAAGTTTCACTCTTGATCTTATTTTGACCCCATGTTGCTTGTCTGGTCAAGATAAAACAGATGAACAGTTGTGGGTTCGGTTCATGCAGCTTTATTATATACAAACACATCAGGACTGAGACCTAGTAACTTAAACTTAAATAAACTTATAAACAGATAAACTACTGCACTCATATAGGTTAACACTCTGGCTGTTCTCTCAAAATAGCACTGCTGCCTGCACGTGCTCTCTATTTATATGCACGTGCCCTCACTTTGAAATGCTTCTTAAAGTTACAACGCATGCTCTGTTCTACAGACATGCCCTTTACAAATATAAGGACTGTTGAACTCAAATGTGGTAGCTAGTAAATGAGAAAGTGTAATTTATTTTCATGCAAAATTATAAATATGTGCCAGAACATTATTTCTGGTAATCACTTGACCAAGAGGAAGTTTACTTGGCACTTCATGGTCTCAAATGAAAGCTTATATAATACTGGAAAATCTGTCAGTGATACTTGATATTCACACCACTTTCCAGATATTTGTAACTCTTTATCAATATGCAGATGTATATAAATATATTTATACAAAGGGACTGTCCACTTAGAAGCATCTTAGAATAGCATTTTACTGTCCAAGTCAACACTTGGGTCAGGAATGGCATCTCGCCCAGTTGTGGTTGTTAGTAAGCGAGAAAAGATGATTTCATTATTATGCCTAATTATCACTATATGCCATATTAATACTCCTGTTAACTTGACCAAGCCAGAGTTGATAGACCATGTTATCTTTTGAAAGAGAATGCTGGAAAAATCTCAATGATAACTGATATCTAACTACCATTGCTTTGCAGATATGTGTACTTTAGCAATAAAATATACAAATGTGCACAAATATATTTATGCAAATATATCAAACACAGTCCATGTAAGAGTATTATAGAAGAGCATTTTAAAGGACAAGTCAGTTTATAACTCCAGAATGGCTAATGACCAAAATGGGGTAATCAGTAAGTGATAAAGTGTGTGTTTTTATGCTGCATTATGAATACTTGTCATGTTAATGTTTCTGTTAATTACTTGACCCAAATAGTATATAAATGGTACTTGATAGTATCAAATGAATGCTTACGTAATGCTTCTGAAGTTGTTACTGATACCTGCTATCTATCTACTAAGACTTTACAAATATTTATAAATATTTTCTAACAAAATATGCACATGTGCATAATATCATATTTCTTTAAATACCCGAGGTGTTGCCCACCTCTTCACTTTTCAAACAACGTTTCACATGCCTAGTCACCATAGCAGTCAGGAAGTTTTTTTTTTTTTTCAGGCAAATGGAATACTCAATGTCAAAGAAAATAAACTATATGTAATTTATGATTAGATTGAATTTTGTTCCAGAAGTGTTATGAATATATATATATATATATATATATATATATATATATACACACACACATGTATATATATATATATATATATATATATATATATATATATATATATATATATATAATATTTTAATAGTTATATTAATATCTTAAACCAGAATGTGTTTATATGATACTCCATGGCATCAAATGAAAGCACACACAATGCTGGAATTTATTTCCCACTGATAGTTGCTGTGTAACTAGCACTGCTTTGCAGATATTTATATGTATCTGTCCATTAAGTGCAAATATGCATACAGGTCATATTAATACAAATATTTCATAATGGAGTAACATCTATAAAACTGCTTTGCAGCAAATGGAACATCAGATCTGCACAAACAAAAGTCACATTGATAGTTGGGGGTCTGTTGACCATGGTTAGAAATATATTAATAGTTATATAATTATGATAACATAATTAATGTATTACGTAATTACTTGTTTAATAAAACATCACCTTTGCATCTGGATAACATATTAATATCAGTTTTGTAAAGATGACTCTGTGCTGAAGGACCTTCATATTTTAACTTTTTTAACTTTATAGTTTTCTAGATATATACATTGTTTACAGGTAGGTTCCAAAACTGCATTCTCAGGAATTTAGCTCAGGAAAAAGCTGTCCAACTAGGAAATCTGCAGGTATCAGAAAATGCAAAATTCCACTCAGTTTAGTTGTTAATGAGGTAAACTTAGCTCTGACTTCATTACTCTGGACTCAACAGCATGGACTGGTGAAAGTCAGACCTTGTTATTGAGACAAAACTTGCACTGTAAGCAGTTGTAGTTAACGCAGCACAATACTTTAAAAAAGCAATAAAGTGATTAACTCATTTCAACAAAAACTTCATAACTCCCCAAAAATATTTTCTATTAAAAATTCAGGCCAGATACAGTAAAGTATACACAGTCCACTAAGACCTTGTGCATGTTGCAGCGTGACGCACATACTGTAGCTCACAGCTTGGGATTCAGTAAGCGGCTCTACATGGTGTGTAGAGCTGCACACACATGGTAAACACCGTGGCATGCTATTTACAATATTAGCAGCTGAATTGTATGCTAATCAACCAATCCAAGATGGAGGAGCTATTCAACAAGCTATAAAGCAACTGTGCTGACTCAGTGCTGGTTTTCCTTGCAATTTCCAAAATCTACTGCAATACAGCCACAGAAAGGAGTCTTCTCAGAAATAACATTATGAGCTGCTGCTGCTTTAATTCATGTGTATGTGCAAGGCTGAAGTCTATGCTGCTGCTGATAATAGACCAAGACCAAGAAAGAAAAGAGTTTTCAGACCCCATTTAACTTATCACAATCTCCATGAGGTGGAAATTGTAGAGCACTACAGGGGAGAGAGAGACACTACAGGAACTCTGCAAACTCTAGCTTCCATAACTCAAACCCAGGGTAAACCAAGGGCAACCAATACCAGTGGAAACAAAGGTATGTGTAGCACTTAGAATTTTAGATAAAGGAACCTTTCAGAGACCAACAGGGGTATCACATGCATCAGCATCCAGGACCCCCTATCAATTACTGAATGCTATGCATTAACATCCCAGTGACCACATATATTTCCCCTGTACACCTGAGGACAGGGCCACAAATATGTGGAAGTTCTGCCCTGTAGCACACTACCCTGAAGTACTGGGTACCATAGATTGTACACATATAGAAATTAGGATCAGGGAAGGCTCTAAATAAACCGAAAGGGCTTCCACTCTATTAACTGGCAAGTTGTGTGTAATGCTAATGGAATCATCCTGAATGTGTGTGCTGGCAACCCAGGTAGTTACCATGACTCACATATCTGGCACAGCTCCCATTTGTATGAGATGTTCACTAAGGGTGATATTCCTCAGGGTCATTTATTGGGGGATGCAGGTTAAGTACTGGAACCAGTATTGATGATGCCCCATTAGAAATGTGGGTGCGCACGCACACACACACACACACACACACACACACACACACACACACACACACACACACACACACACACACACACACACACACACACACTGAAGAGTGCCATAATGAGGTAGATGCTCAAACCAGAAATATCATAGAGTGTGTGTTTGGGATGCTGTAATAATGGTTCCAGTGCCTGGACACATCTGGGAGAGCCCTGCAGTACAATCCACGTACATGTACTGAAATCTTCACAGTCTCACAGTCTGTGCTATGCTTCACAACATCATCCTGAGAAAACAGCTTCAGCAGGATCAACAAGGAGAAGGGGCCCACAACCCACTACCACTGGCAAGGTCACTACAGCCACATGCAGGTGAGAAGTCAGGGGGGATCCAGCAGCTGTTGTGGGTGTAGGCAGACATAGGTGTGCTCAATATGCCCTTGCATTGGCTGAAAGGCAATGCATAGGACACTCACTCACCACCTAATGGACTAAAACATTCATCCAATGCGCAAACATATAGCAACAGTGATGCCAGGCAATGCTCACAACCTTTACTTACTCATGCAATAACTGTGTACTGCTAGCATCAGACAGAGTTAGCCCTGAAGTAAAACTCTAGCAACTGCTGGATTTACAAGGTAAGTGATGAACTTGGAATAGAATGAAAAATATGTAATAATACAAATGAATGGCATAGGTTTGAATACTGTTAATTGGATATATAAGTAAGTAAAAGGTGGTTGATTTTTACAGTAATGACTTCAAGATGTGACAGCAGTGACTTATGTGAATACCTGTGTCCTCTGTCAAGTAATAGGCCTCAGGCATCAAAGATTCACGTATTCATACCTCTCAGAATTAGTGATGGTCGCAGAATATCCTCATTTTGGCCTCATACTTTTGCACTGGTAAATCATTAAAGGCAGCAGTTAAAAATTAATGACAAAAATGTCAGTTGCAGATTTCATAACCCTCAGAAAAATCTTAAAACTACTGATACAAAACCTGCTTGATTCTATCAACTGTCTCTAACTTTGTAAGACCAAAATATTTAAAATGTCTCCATATTGTTCATCCTTTGTCACACTTTTTTTCTGGCTTGGCCCATGTTTTTTGCTGTAAGAGTGTGGGAGGCATATACACATTACAAAATCCTGTAAGAAAGCAGTAGAATTATCAAAACAGCATCGCATACACATATATTCTAAGCACTAAGTCAGCTATGCACTCTTAGCATCAGACAATATGGCATAATTATCATCATGTGCACAGGATGTTGTTTGGGTGGATGCAGGAAGCCTAGGCTGATACAAAAGGTAAGTGAGTGCATGTGAGAAAGAAAGAGAAACAGGCAGAAATTTGGATAAAGTATCGAATGGCCACTGAGAGAGAACGAGCTTTAAGCCTCACGACTGAACCATGTAACTGTTGTGTGTGTGTATGTATGGGCACTCCAGGTGAAACTGATGTGTGAGTGTCTGCAAGAACACAGCCAAGCTTTGCACTAGATCTACATCTTTGTATGTCAGACAGGTGTGAGCCGTGCATGGTAGAGGTGGTAGTTCATCATTGTCATACCCAGCCACGAGAACTGGCTCTGCCAGGAGTTGCAATGGCATGTCCACACCCACCATCAGATGCACTGCTGCTACCTGAACATGACTGATGTCTGCTGGATGAGGCCTCCTCATGGGTACACCCTGTACTACAACCCCATGGCCTGTCTTATCTGGGTGTGGACACCTCAACCACTGACAGAGCAGTAAAAGTAGTGCCACTATGGGAGAGTGATCAGGCACAGCCACATCAGCTAACATCAGATGATGTGTCTGACCTATGCCCACATGGATGCCGTCCCCCTCCCAGCAGACGTTCCATCACAAACACCACCTGTTCCAATGTGTCATTCACCCAATTCATTGACTCAGAACATGGTGGAGGTAGTCACACATCAACCTGTGCCACATCTAAAACCCTAAGCATTTATTTGGAGGCCTTATTGGAGCATGCCTGCACCTTCATGATAGCCCTAAACATATGCTGAGTGGCACGGAAAGACACACTTGGATCAGGTGAAGGATGGACAGCAGGTCACCTCTGAGTACCCCTAGCAACCCTCTTGCATGGCACCTCACTCACATTTTGGCTATGGTCAGAGTTAACAGGCACTGAAGCCGCAGTATCCACACTACCCTTATCAAGTGTCTCACCCTCCACCTGTCCAATATCTGAGGGATCACTGGAATGGATTGGCATAGGCCTACTGACTGTGTCTGATGGAATTGCATGGGATGGCTGATTGTCAACCTCAGTGTCAGATTCAACTTCTGCACCTCAGGACTGTGCCTCTGTTTAGCCACCATCATCATCATAATCAGAGTCTGCCAATATTCTTGTCGTCAGATGTTGAGTCCTACACTTCCACTATCAGAATCACCTGTGATAATAAGCAACAAACATAGGAAAGAAATAAATAGCTAACAAACTAACAGTGGTGTCACTATTACAGACAGTACAGCAATACACTAACACCCGCATCAAACATATGACTAAAATAAATATTTCTGTGAACTGCTCATCAGTACTGAAACAGAAATGTTTGGCTTACCATGTACAGATGACTCCACAGCTACTAGGAAGGATGATGAAGAAGTTAAGCAAAAGGTAAGGACACCATAATAAAAATGAACATTAACACAGTGGGCTAACAATGACTGGATAGGTTAAAATTATGTATAATGTTTGCAGCTACAGTTGTGTCACATGGTTTGGAATGTATAATGTTTGCAACTGGATTATGTCTCTATGGTTTATTGTCATCTGTGTAAATGTAACATGGCCTGTGTCATACATGATAATTTAATAAAGATGTTTCTTGTTAAAAAAAATAATAAAAAACAGTAATATAGGGGGTGGAAAAGTTTTCGGCCCTTTATACATCCATTAACAATACATTTAACAGAAACTTGGATGACACATCCACTCAAAGCCCATGTGTAATGAACCAGAATGTGTTGCTAACTATATCAATCTGTATAACTACTTCTTCCCCCAAAAAATAATTGGTAAACAAACTTAAGTATTCTTGTCAACATTTTATTATTCAAGAAAAATTTCACAACTGACATAGTTAAGCCTACCAGGAAGCTCCTACTGGGATATACTTGTCCTCTCTGAAACAACAGCACCAGCATCAATCACATGGTGTTGTGCACTTTCCACTCAGCTCTCCGGATCCCTGACAGTAGACAGGATTTCTTCATTTGGTCTCTGTGGTAGCTCTGTGGCAGGCCTCCTGTAGCCATCTTTCCACAGGCCACTGAGCTGCTCTCCTCCAGGCTGAGGAAATCATGTCAAAGTCGCCCTATGACGCACCTGATCATATGTCCTGCTGCAGCCCCAACAGCATTGACATCGTCCACTACCTGCTGCCAAATTTGTATTCTTCCAGACATATCCCACGGCCTCTCTCAAGCAGAAAGCCATCATGTTGCCTAAGGGCTTGTAGAATGACATCATTCATGGGGTCACTGAAGGGGGTTTGCAGGGATTGTAATGTTTGGGTGCCATAGTCCTAGGTAATATAAAACACAAAAAAGGATAATACACATAAATATTACATAAATAAAAGTCTTGCTTAGAAATAACACATAAGGAAGTCTTTTTTTAATATTACGCACTGGAAAAAAATCAAATATATTCAAATATAAAAAAGGATTTATGTAGTTTTAACATATCACAGTCACACATAAAGCAAGGCTGGATCCAAAACAAGGGGAGTAACAATAGCAAAGCAAACCTCTGTACAAACAATTTTCTATGTCCCAACACAGACATGGAACTTATCTCCAAACCCCCAAAACAACAGGCAAATGATATTTTGCTACCAAACAAAGGAATGAGAACTTTCAGTGAATTGTTGTAACTGCTATCAAAGAAACTGTCTCAAAAACATGTCTACACATTTACTAAAGAACATTCATTTTGATGCAATTAACAGTCACCTGTACCTGTGGCTAGCACTCCCCTAGAGGTGTCTATGGGTCATCCTAGAAGGCTAACACCCTCTGTCATTGACAATATAGGACATTTACATTTCATTGACATAACATTAGAAGCTAGTTGTCTTTACATACTTTAAAATCTTGTCTGACAACTTTGTTACTAATATTATAAATGACAAGAAACTATCTTAACTTGCAACATTTACTGTATATACTGTTGATAATCAATATCTTATTATTGTATTAAAGCCAACAACTTGTAATGTTGTTTACTATTGCTGCAACTTTGTATCTCTATTTATCATATACATGATATGGAGCTTTTCTTCCCGGGCATCCGCTGCAAAAAAGACCCATGTCCATTCAGAATTTTCCGGTAAACAAATATAAATAAATAAAAAAAGAAAGAAAAACAATTGTAACATTAACACTTGTGATGAAAGTTAATAAGGCTGTACATCTGCGAAAGTAAAATGCCCTAACCAAAATGCCTATACCATCAGTAAACTTCTAACAAGTGCATACATATAAAAGTAGCATTTGCTAATACATATATAAAAATATTTTTCTAACTGACAATTGAGCATATCCAGTATATAACTGAAAAATGCAATCATACCTTATCAAGATCAGTAGTCTTCTATGCAGATAAATGCAAAGTACTAGCAGTCTTCTTCTGTATTATCCACATAAACAAGTCTCCTCACTTTCAGATTCCCAAGCTACACGGTTACCTTTTTATAGTGTAAATTCATGGCTGTGAGTACTATGAAGATGCAAATGAGGTATAAACTCATTAGAATTGTTGAATACCAAATTCCTGGCTCCATAGCAGATTTTAACATAGTGCAGGCACTCCCTCAATGTTTGTTGCTAATGGATTGCAACTGTGAATGATTACTGGTATGGAGAAATAAAACACAAAAGCAATTCACTCCCTTACCTCCAGTGGGTGTGTCAGCCAGGTTAGACTTACAAAGTATAGAAGTAATTGTATCAATGTTTTAAATGTAAGTAAGCAGCACACATTTCACAGTTTCTGTTGAAAATTGTACATTATTGCCATTTAATGTTCTCTGACATTTTAAGGACAATGATATAAACTGTCTTATAGACTGCATGCCTCAGATTACTACTCAGATAAGAGAAGAATGAACACCATACAGAGATAAGACAGAGCTGCATTTCTCCAAACAATAGTCAGAAATGATTGTGTGATCACTCATTGCACTACGCCTGAAATTAATACAGTGTACAAGTGCCATATGTCTAGCTGATAGTGTGGAAGATTTTGGACTTGCTTGTATGTACAATGATTTTCATTCTCTGCTGCAAAGCTGTTTCTGTGGCAAAGAGGGACAAGACACCCTTACACTGTGTTTTGAAGGTTCATTGGTGTGAGAGTTTGAATCCAGACTTGTATAAAAATCTTTCATGTGTACTAACATATATTTTGTAGTTTTATTTTATAGATTTCTTTTGCTTAGTGCAAACATGGGAAATGGATAAATTCAGTAAATATCATGTAATATACGTATTTGATAACCAGTACATTGACTACAACTATGAATCACCTGTGTGTTGTACATGTGCTAAACATGTTGATCCACGTGTATATACTATCTGTACATCAGGGTCCAAGGCCCACCTTTGTCTTTTAAGAATGACAACTAATAAACACTGATCAGAAGGCTAAAACAAGTTTATCTTTGCTTGTCTCATATGCATGATGCTTACCATCATGCAAATTTGGAGTATTGTCCTACACAGGAAGCAGACACTACACCTTCAGACAGGACGCAGATATTCTAAATTTTAAAATAAATACATTGTTGCATTCTTTGTTTTCCATTATGCAACAACTCAAAGTAACATTGAACAGAGGTTAGCAAGCTTCCTCAACATCTGCAGGCCTAGAACACCTGCAGACATGAAGCAGACAATAGACAATTTCAAAACTGATACATTGTATACACCATGCAAACATGCTAAGTGTTATTGTGTGGCAGTTAACATGCAGAAGTTCATAATGAATAGGGAAATATTCAACTGTTATTTAACTATTCCTGTAGCAGCAGGTATAAGTGTAGGGCCATTATACAGATGGTCCTATGTTCTAATACAGGAAATTCCAGATATTTTTACAGTTGTTCCATTTCACTTTATAGTAAATATCACTTATAAAAATGTAAACATAATTATAAATAACAATAACTATGTATAGCAGTGGAGCTCATATGAATTATATGTATGAGGGATAAGACACCCTTACTGTATTTTGAAGGTTCATATGTATGACTGAGGGTAAACTGCCTACTATGTTTCTATAAGTATAACTGTGCTATCTACACTTGGATGGCCTTCACACTTCAATAACATACATACATACACACATAAATGTATAAACAAGGACCTTGTCAGGTCACACACATACAGCATTAACACCTCAGTCTGTCATGTGTATTTATAAATAATTCATGACTATGCCTGAGAAGCACTTCCTCTGTGGCAAAGATGGAAAATCACCACTGTGTAAGAAAATGTTTTGTCACTTATGCATAGTTTTGAATCCAACATTGTAAGAATCAGTTTTATCAGTGTATAAAGTCAAACCAAAAATGTGTCAGGTCATGAAATTTATGCCCCCAGTGCATGTCTGCAAAGGTAAATCAACTAACAATTACAGCATCAAACAATCCTCAAACTAATGCCAGCTGTCAGATTAACCTTCCAATTTCCAAAACTGCTTTCATCTCTAGTTGGCACTGTTGCTGTCTGCTTAACATCAAACAAGCTCCTCTGGTATTTTTGCTGGGATTTGAGCACTACCAGTAAACATGATAACATGCTTTGGCAGGAAACCATCATTAGCTATTGCTGTTTTTTCTGGTTTGCCATTTGTAGTGTTAGAAGGGAAGATGCTCAATTTACGGCATTGAGGTGGGGTGTTCAGGAGTCCAGAATCTTTACTGGGCTCCTTGTAAAGCACCACAGCCAAATGCTTTTGCAGGGTGACTATATCAGCTCCCAGTGCAAGTAGCAGACTTGAAATAGTCTGGCCAAGGCTGTCTCTGGTGCAACTGGCATCTCACCCATTGGAGAACAGTGTAGGCATCACTTTAATGATCTGAAAAGGTGCAAGAGGGATACACTCAACCAGTGGCCAGATGAGCTCAGAACTAATAACATCCCACAATTGTGCAAGTATACTAATAAAGAGAATTTATAATAGAAAGCTAAATATATGAAAGAGTGGTATGCATAATTCTCTTCTGTTCTCTTCTTTTCTTTACACAGCTAATGCAGAAATCATTGCAAATAGAGAAGCCCATACTGAGTATCTAGTGAGACTGAGAGAAACAAGGGGTATGTTTGCAGCACAAGAGAAATATATTGTAGCTTTTAACTTAAAAAGATATGTTTTCTTTTCTCTACAGTTGTAGCAAAGTAAGCCTGCATATCCTAACTGTAAAAGCAAGTATGCATGCTTCAGTCTGTACCATAAACTAACTTTAGGAGTCAAGTATAGGAGTGTAGTCAGACAGTGTGGGTTTAAATACCACAAGTATAAAATAGTGCAATCCTTTAAAAATATATAAATTAAGTTCTGCACAAGTGCCATAAATGCCTTGCTGTTAACTTTAATCTGTATAACTGGACCAAGCATATGTGCAATATCTGCACATTGCAAGAATTACTTTGAGCAATCCCTAATTATACTTTGTAGTTGTTAGAGAGTTTGTTTAAATGTAAAATTTCAGATAAAACAGTTGTATTATTATGATAATGCAGTGTATGTCACATGTGATGATACTAATTTTATCTCTTTTTTTTCTCTCACCCCAACCCTTATCTCTTCTTTTTTCTATGTGTCATCAAAATGCTTCCATGTCATCCATCTCTAACAAATGTAAAAATGCTTTACATCTCAGGAAGGTAGGCCAACCCCAGTGGCTCAGCCTTCCCCTGCTCCACCGGCTATGACACCAAAGCCCAACACATCTGAAACCCAACCTGGCAGTACTGCCTCTGCTGCTCCTGCACTACCAGTGCAGCTGGTGCTGTGGTACCCCCGGGAGTACTAGCAGATGTGGGGATTTTATCACATGCCAGGAGATGCCAGGGTTGGTGCATAGGGTTGTACACAGCTCCACTTGATGCATGCCTACACTGGATGGAGAAGCTGCTGTCCTTCATGGTCCATAGGAGGAGGTGATGTCAAGCACTCCAGCAGTCAACTGGAGTAAAGGGGTAGTGATGACAGTCATGCAGGTGAGGACTAGATTCTAACTGACCCCATGTTTGATGGTCATAGGCTTCTGTTGTCCTTTCCCTAACCCCAATCATGGTGTTCCCCCAAACTTTTGTGTCCCTCATTATCCCTGTGTCTTTTCTTGTTTGTTTGCATCGGCTTCCTCATCTATCCTACTTACCTGACCCAGAAATACTAACATCCCTTACCAAACATTCCTCTCTTACTGAAATGAAAAAGAAATGGGCACTTATCCCACAAAAATTATTGTCCCATACATTGCTCTCCACTTTGCACATGTGTCTTCTCGACACACTTGATTTGGTCCAATTGGCTGTACAACATGACTGCATTGTTGTCACCCCTGTTTGATGAGGTGACAGTCCAAATTCAGTTAATATTGTGCACATATTTTGATTTTAACCTGTTGAAAAAGTGGATAGCTACAGTTCTTTCATACCTCCCTCCTGCACATTCCTATATTGCTTTCCCTTTGTTTTTCCCCCTTATTGCCCCCATTTCACCACTTTCTTATCTACCCCATTTTAAAACCTTTAATCTAGTCAAAAAAAGAATCACATGCACAATGCACATAAGTAACAAAAAAAGCAACTGAGCCCTTCACATTTTAACCTCTATGTTTGAGCAGAGTTTGACTCACCAATGCCAAGCAATGATGAGCGCCTCTTATTTCATGCAGTTACCCCCATGCAATGCCACTTAAACACACTCTGCTAAGGTAACACACAATGACACACATTGAATGTAGTATAAAGAATTATTTAATTGCATTACCACTACTTATTTAAAACTATTACATACTTGGATTTGAGTCAGCTAGGCAGCAGGTGTGTTTCAGAAACTCAGAACTCTCATAATTTTATCAATGAGGCTCACATTTGCTCATAGTGAAAGTAGGGACCAGGCTGAGGAGACCCTGGAGAGGTGGAGATATGCTCTAGAGAGGAATGAAGGTCAGCAGGACTAAGACAGAATATATGCATGTGAATGAGAGGGAGGATAGAGGAATGGTGAGGATGCAGGAAGTAGAGGTGGCAAAGGTGGAAGGGTTTAAGTACTTGGGATCAACAGTTCAGAGTAATGGTGAGTGTGGAAGAGAGGTGAGGAAGAGGATACAGGCAGGGTGAAATTGGTGGAGAAGAGTGTCTCAGGAGTGATTTGTGACAGACGGGTACCAGTAAGAGTTAAAGGGAAGGTCTACAAGAGGGTAGTGAGACCAGCTATGTTATATGGGTTGGAAATGGTGGCATTGGCAAAAAGGCAAGAGTCAGAGCTGGACGTGGCAGAGTTAAAGATGTTAAGATTTGCACTGGGTGTGACTAGGATGGACAGGATTAGGAATCAATATATTAGAGGGTCAGCATAGGTTGGAAGGTTTGGAGACAAAGCCAGAGAGGCGAGATTGCATTGGTTTGGATATGTGCTGAGGAGGGATGCTGAATATATTGGGAAAAGGATGTTAAGAATGGAGCTACCAGGTAAGAGGAAAAGAGGAAGGCCTAAGATAAGGTTTATCGATGTGGTGAGAGAGGACATGCAGGTGGTTGGTGTGACAGAGCAAGATGCAGAGGACAGGAAAAAATGGAAACAGATGATCTGCTGTGGTGACCCCTAATGGGAATAGCCAAGAGAGAAGAATAATTAGGCTTGCGTTTGCTCGCTACTTAACTATGCTCAAAAAGGAAAAGTAGTAGAAATATGTATCTTGCATGCATAAACACTTTGCCATCAATGGTGCAAGCTACTTAGAGGTGTACTAGTATGTTTTACTTTTGTGTACTGTCCATTTAGTCTTCATCCCATGAAAGTACATCTCGAAACACAAACAAAAAGAGGACACTTTAAAAAAAACACATATGTACACTGCAGCCATCTGTTACCTCCTCCCATGTATGCAAACCTGGTCTCTCATTACGTTTACAAATATATCAACTACACTTCAGAAATAAATAAAGGCTTTTTTATATGCCACGTACATCTTTATAATGACAATACACATTTTGTTTTTCAAATACTTGTAATGTGGATAGCTGTTTGCATACAGTTTGTAAAGTCATCTCGTAAAGTATAACTACACATGTAAAACACAACAGCAAATAATCCACATTGCACACTCATCAATCTAGTAACATGCAGAACTTTAATATCCTGACAGCTGGACATGGCTGCTTATCCATTTCATGCAGGCCTCCCAACATCTTCTCTCCAACAGCCAATGCTGATGTCATCCACTATAAATTCTCCTGCAGCCTTGTAAAAGTCAGACTTGTGCCATGGCACTTGTGTAAAACATTGAGTTCTCGAGTCTGTGTACTTAAGTAAGGGTTCAAATCTCACTACAGTCAACTGGTGTGTGTGTGTGTGTGTGTGTGTGTGTGTGTGTGTGTGTGTGTGTGTGTGTGTGTGTGTGTGTGTGTGTGTGTGTGTGTGTGTGTGTGTGTGTGTGTGTGTGTGTGTGTGTGTGTGTGTGTGTGTGTGTGTGTGTGTGTGTGTGTGTGTGTGTGTGTGTGTGTGTGTGTGTGTGTGTGTGTATTTGGTCATAAGAGCATAAGTGTGTATCAGGCAGTTACCATTCCAGTCCCATGGAGTACCAATATTTTGACAGTTGCATGTGCCGAAACATCCACTTCATGCAGGCCTCCCAACATCTTTTCTCCAACATCCAGTGCTGATGTCATCCACTATAAATTGTCCTGTAGCCTTTAAAAGTCAGACATGTGCTGTGGTGTGTGTATAAAATCCTGAGTTGTCTAATCTGTGTATTTATTAGGTAGGTGTTCTAATCTCACTGCAGTCAGCTGGTGTGTGTGTGTGTGTGTGTGTGTGTGTGTGTGTGTGTGTGTGTGTGTGTGTGTGTGTGTGTGTGTCTGTCTGTCTAGTCAGAAGAGGATAAGTGTGTATGTTGCAGTTACCACTCCAATCCCACTGAGTGCTTGACAGTTGCACATGCTGACACATGCATTTCATGCAACCTTCCAACATCTTCTCTCCAAAATCCAGTGCTGATGTCATCCACTATAAATTGTCCTGCAGCCTTGTAAAAGACTTGTGCCATGGCACTTGCATAAAATACTGGGTTCTCTAGTTAGTGTACTTAGATAGGTAGGGGTTCTGTTCTCACTGCAGTCAACTGGGGTATGTGGGTGTGTTTTTGTGCACTTGCTTGACTTTAGACACAGCATTTTGCACCAGTATGTTAGACACCACTATTACCATTTTCTCCTCACCAGACACTCTGATATCATCAGCTTTAGCTGCTTTGCAGATATGCAGCATTTCTATGATGGCTGGGTCTTTTCACAAATTATTTATTCCTGTACAATTGAAATGGTAAGTGGAATACACAACTAAGCACAGATGTGCATGTGGATGCCACCAGACATACCCAGCTGGAGGAAATAGACAATCTGATAGCTGAATGTTTGTCTCAGAAGTCACCCCTCTGTCACCACTGTCCATGCTCCAAAGTATACATTCAAACCTTACCCACTTTCTATGCTAAGGAGAGCAGCACATCTGTGTGCCCTGTACAGCTAATAACACAGAGTCAATGGGCCATGACAACTCACCTATAGCATCACTCAGAACATAAACCTACCTGACACGGTTGGGTACACACTTCAACACAGCCTCCAGATGGAATATGTTCCCATAGAAGGATGTACAACAACATGCATCCATGTGAGTGGGGGGAACAGCAGCTGAAGCATGCATGTATAGACACATACTGACTCTCCTAATCTGTGAGATAGACCAACATGTCATCATGGACCTTTTCTAAATGGACACTGGTAATATCTTGACTGTGAGCAAAAGACGTGTGCGATTTGTTCATGCTACATCCATGCCTGTTACATCTGTTAGATGTCCACAAGAAGGCCATAAAAGGTATGCATGATGACTATACTATCATCCTGCGGAACATGACCCGGCCAAGTCATTTGACACAAATCCACACTGAGATATTAATTCAGCACTGTCACAAATGGCCATAAACACCTATATCATCAAGTGGATAGACCACTGGATCACATAAATTACATCTAAATATGTTGCTGTGTGAGAACTGACCTATATTTGGACTCCAGTGATCAGGTCTGTACATCAGAGCTGTGTGCTAGCCCCATTTCCTGCCCATTATTTAAGTCATAGACATCAAGAATGACATGCACATCCTGTATCCAGACAGCTGTCTGGAGGACTGCAGATTGTGGACAATCAGTGAATTCAACTGTGATATTAGTATAATACAGAAAGTGTCAACACACACACAACAGATTGCTGCCACAGCCATGAAAACACGAGGTGAAACCAAGCATGGGGGGATTTGTTACTTTATGAAAACAAAGTCACAATGCAGTGATAATGTAGACATCACACCACTATGAGCAGACCAAGTGTTATGTGACCTATGTACTGAGGTAGATGGTATGTGAAACTCCCATCAGCATGTGCCCACAGTGGTGACTACTCCCTTGTATGTACCACAACTCATGAGTATGTGCAGGACATCAACATCAAAGGCCATTATACTTCCATAGTTCACAGCCTTCACCACACCAATAATTGAGTACAATGCACCCTTTTTCATGTACCTCCCTACTCATATTCCAGGGATGTGTAACTCAAGTGTAACATTTTTGCCACAGTGAGCTCCCATTCATGTTATTGCCCATGCCCAGGTATTATTTTTGTTACATAAACATTACAGTCTAATTGTGCAGAACCCTCATCAAGATGTTATACCAGATGCATGTGTGATACCTGTTCTGTTGATGCACACAGTACATATGACAACATTGATGGCATGGATTACATTCATGACAGTGTGGATTGTGTCATATATATGCCATGCACACCTGTCAATTAGCCTGCATTGTTCATAATGTCACATCCAGGTATAGCAGTGTCCCTGCTTATACCTCCATTACATGTTACAGTGTCAGGACAGTGTGCTTGATTACCCTCATAGATTGCTGACATCTCATGATAGTTGTACAAGTGTGTTTCTGCAGAACCATCTATGATCACTTGCAATCACATATGTTATGTCAAAGACATGGCATTACTGGTGATGTTATGATATTGTCCATGATTGTGCATGCTTCTGTTTACTGTTGTCCATGAGCCTGTATCTATGTGTCCCACTCGGTGGAGACCTCTGCTGACATTGCAGTCATATTCAGACAACACGTTTTGCATAGCTTCACAATATGCAGCTAACCCCTGTTGTATATAACATTCCTGATACATGTCCTCTCCATTGTACATGCCAGGATGCTCATATCACAAATAAATCTTCTCCATTGTTGTCACCTTGTATGACAGTCACATAATACACAGTTTCACAGTGTAGTCTGTACTGTACTCTGTGATTCAAAGGACTAAAGCAGGTAGCTTGTGTGATGGTCTTCAGTGTTCTAATCCAGAAATATCCAGATATTTGTATCATATCAGTATGTGATTAGTGTTTCTATTACAAACGTCTTTCATTTACATGTCCTCCTTTGCTGTACATTAAGATGTTTTACTTGTCTATTTTTCCCTGTGTTCATTCATACAGTTCATCTGTGTGTCCCCATTTAATACACACACTTCCCCAGACTGTTTATTTTAACTGGCAGTCCATGTACCATTACGGATCATTTATACAACTTTTGTACAGAATGCCTGAAATGGGATTCCACAATGCTCTGCACTGTATACACTATCATGTACTGTGTTTGGAATTTATACATTGCTGTATTTACCCTGGTAATCATTGTGGCATTCTGCGGAATCCCGCCGACCTAGTTTGACCATAGGTAAACAGGTCTACATGTCTGCTGCTATCCATGTTACTGTACACAGTTTCCTGGCCGGCAACATTGTTGCTATCCACTAAACTGCAGTTGTTTACATTTAAATGTGGTGAGCGGCATAAATATGCAATTAGCACTGCTGCTCACCACGCAAATATGTAAATTCCATGTAGGCTTTGCTCGAAGCTAACATGGAGTTTATTGAATCCTCAGTTCAGTCTATGTTTCACTTTCAAGATATTGTCCAAAACAAAGTATCATCCACATTATAAAGGCATATTCTACTCGTACAACTAAAATGAGCAAAGAATGCCATTTTCTTTGTACATTTAGTGTGTATATGTTGTTAAGAGTTTCGTTTTTTATGTACATCACCTTGCTTGTTAATAACATTTATATATTATATTTCTGTGTACCTTGTTTCTGCTTTTATGGCTTAGGTCTTGATTAAAAAATGTCCTTGGACTAGTGCACTTACACAGTAAAAAATGTAAAATAAAAAAAACTTATAGATTAAAATCCCAGCTTAAGCACCTAAATACAAAATAAATAGCAACTAGCTAGTAATTAAATGAACACAATCATTCTTGATCAGTATGCCATTTTAAATCTTTTTTCTAGAAACAAGAATTCTGAAGACCCTTTATCTAATATCTAATTTTGAATATGAATTCCTACATTTTCGCTTCCTAATTAGACTCATCAGTGAGAAGGTTACCTCTCAACATCTAAGATCAAGAAATCTGGACAAAGCCTAATATAATGGGGGACAAAGGCCCTGAAATAGGGACAGATTTTAAATATTGCTCTTAGAAACTAATAATATTTGTGTTGGCATGCATTTTCTGAAGGATGTGAAATGTGAATCATGTGAAACTCAAATGTATGTCATTATTTAGTGACTTCAATCCCTAGTGTTTTGCCAGAAAACCATAAATTTAAAGAGAATCAGACAAATATAATACAAAAATCTGGACATTCTGCGAAAATCAGGACAGTTGAGAGGTATAGTGAGAACCTAGGCTTAACTTGGAAGCAAAAGTGGTTCCTTGACAGAAAGTACTCAGTGTATGTCTCAGAATATCTTTACAGTCTGTATTTTTAACTTCTGATTATCTATAGCTCCAATGTTCTGTATTTCGTGCTTATGCTGACTTTACTTACTAATAACTTCCAAAAATACTCAGAGCTATAGTTTACAGTTACAACTTTCCTGTATTAAAATACATACACTCAGCAGTGGTCTGTATAAACTTGTACTCACATTTAGGAATACCTGTAAACAGAGTTAACAGGCAGCTAATATGCAATCTCCAGACAATTTAATAACCTTCAAATATTTTAAATTACTTCTTCTTTTGTAAAACATTTAACCTGTCCTGAGCACACTAGGAAATGGCAGTTCTTTTCCTCCAAAGATTATAAACCACAAAATGAGTACTGGTGTAGTTTGCTAGGAAATGAGTTGGTATTAAAAGCCAATCAGATTTCTATTGAAGGTGTACCTTTAATACCTTTACATGCTGCACTGGTGCCATCTAGTGGATAATCTAAATATTAACTATATTTTCTAATGAAGTCATTGACTGAAGGAAGTCTTCTATATTTACATCAGGTGTAACAAGGGCAATTGCAACAAACCTTTTACACTTGGAATTACTTTAGACCAAAACTTTTTGTTTAGTCTGTTCCTCATAACTCTGTTGCTGCATGTTCTTTTTAACTGTAGACCCCACTTTTTTAAATTGCCAGCTATATGCCTAATATGTCTAAGTAATTGAGCTGTTACAGTGTATGAAATATTTTTACAGCAAGAACCGAGTTAAAATATTTTGTCTGCTGTTTTCATTAAACATATTATATTGAGTCCAGTTATCTGATTTATTACGTAAACAAGAAAGGAAACTCCTGAAAGTCTAAGCAAATGCTGAATTGAAGCTCTAACTCCATGCAATGTAAAATATTAAGGAATTAATTCATCATGTTGATGTTCACAAGGTCATCTCATTTCCACCATTTGATAAAATTGTAATGAATAAAATATGTATATAATAATGCATGTGCTATGAATAATTAATTAATTAACACTATGCAGTACATTGTTTAGGTATAGAAATTAAATGCATACACATAGATTCAAGTCAGTGCTACCCTCTGATTTTAGTCTTTACAAAATGAAAAAGTATATTCTCAGTAAATAAGAAATAATTAAAAATAAGTAAAAAATTAATGCATATAATAGCTGCATTATGGAATGCAAGAAAGGGTGATTGCCTTCAACTCTCGATGGTATGCATTAATTTAGCAATAACCGACAACGTTGGTGTGGTATATTGAAGATTTATCCATGGCTGGTGTGCACGAGGGCGAAGCCCGAGTGATTAAGTAAAGCCAACCGTGGGAAAATTTCAATATACCACAACCACAGAGTCAGTTATTGCTATTATACAATGACATTATTTAAAAAAAATACTTACTTTTCTGAAATAATTGGCCGGATTCATGATGGCTTGCACGGAGTCTACGAGTAGAGTAAGACTCCATGCAGCCATCATGTCCGACGAGCGATCCAGGAACAGCCTGTAGGGGCATGTAAGAGAGTTCCTAAAACGTCTCCTACACGGACAGGGCTGGGATATGCAAATGACCTCACGTGCAGCTGAAAGGCATGTAAATGAGGTAAATTTGCGATCCAGGAAGCACAAACCTGTCCGAGTAGGAGACGTGTTAGCTGCAGAAATGTACTCAGTTGACAACTGAGTACCATTCTGCAAATAGCACAATGGAGCCTTGTCAGCTCCAAATAAAGGTGCATATGGTTGAAGAAGCATGCCTATGGCCAAATATATGGCCATTGGAAAGTTTCCCAGATGCAAAATTAAAGTAAAAAGATTTTTTTTTTCGGCGATTTCCGATGTTTAAGCATAGCGCAGCGCCGTGCAAATGGGGTGCGCTATAAAAATCATAAAATAAGACAATAAAAGCCACAAACGTGGAATTTATGAAAATTGTTAAATGACAATGTAAGGGAATAGCAGGCTGAAGACAACATGGCCACCGAGTAGGGGTTGCTAAGGGGAAAAGCCCAGTCTAAGACATTTAACCAAGGATTAGTAGGCAATCCTATGTAAATGAGTGTTAGGATAGTGAATCGCACTTCTACATAGCAAATGAGCACAGTCAGTGGAGTGTAGGAGTAGGATATGGGGAGGAACAGAGTAGAAGATAGGTGACATCACAAGGGGGGTATGTATGAATGTAGTGAAGCTCATTGGAGCACAGTGGCATGTGTTAGCTGTCAGTTAGAAATCATGGAAAGAGGTGTGTCAACAGGTAGGCCAGGGAAAGCCAAGAAATGGAAGGTGTATACTGTGGATAACACCAAAGTTTCTTGCTGAGCGGGTATGCGTGCATATGCAAGCCTGTAACCCCGAGTAAGACAGAGTGTGCGCGTGGAAGCATTAGTGCTCGCTTATAAGCTGGAGGAAGCATGCATAAGGCTATTGGAAGAACTGTAAGCGTGTTTGCGCTGATGTGCACGCATTTTAACAAGAATAAGCAAGTTTTAGTCAGTCTAAGCATGTGTGCACGCGTGTGAGCTGCTGTGAGTGTGTTTTTGCTTGTATGCGCGTCGCTCCCCCTGAGGAAACAGAAAGGAAAAAGAAAGCACAACAAATAGTAGGAAGCTACCAGGGAATACTGGTAGAGCTAGCAGGTGCAAACAATCAGAATCAGGCAATTACACAGGCAGAACACTAGTCCAGCCCAGCACTTAAAACTCTGCAAACAACAGTGCAGTTTGTTTCTCTCAAGAGACACTGCAATACTGGCATAAGCTACTAGAAGTGAAAACTGAAAAAGCTACACTCAGACAAAAATTGGGTAGGGGCTGCCATTGCTGTTATAAGGTGACATATGCAACATGCTGAGGGTGGTGACAATGCAAATGCTGCCGGACAACCCACAGTGAGGAGACGGAGAAGAGTGTACAGGCCCAGGGTCACCTACCAGGGGTTACATGAGCTGGAGATAGTGGAGCGCTATAGAGTGGACAGAGACCTCCTGCAGCAAATTGTTGAGCTGTACAGACCACACCTCACACACAGAACCAACAGAGGGGAACCCATTCCAGTGGAAACCAAGGTATGTGTTGGCCTAAGAATACTAGCAACAGGTACCTTTCAGAGACCAACTGGTGATATAATGGGGATATCACAGGCATCAGCATCCAGGGTACTACACCAGTTCCTGGATGCCACGTCAGCACATGTCGGTGATCATGTATATTTCCCCAATTCCAGTGAGGTATTGGCCAGCAATATGCATCTCTTCCAGCAAATAGCAGAATACCCTGAGGTAGTGGGTGCAATAGACTGCATGCATATATGCATCAAAGCACCAGCTGGTGAGCCGGGTAGGGCCTACATTAACCGCAAGGGCTTCCCCTCCATCAACTGCCAGGTCATGTGTGATGCCCAGGGCATAATAATCAATGTGTGTGCTGGCTGCCCTGGAAGCTACCATGATTCCCATATCTGGCATCTGATGCAGCTGTACCAGACATTTGCCAATGGGGACATCCCACATGGTCACTTAGTGGGGGATGCTGGCTATGCACTGGAGCCGTGGCTGATGACACCCATCAGAAATCCACACACACCTGAACAGGAATGCCATAATGAGGCACACGCACAAACACAAAATGTAATCGAGCATGTGTTTGGGTTGCTCAAGTCACAGTTCCGGTGCCTGGACACATCTGGTGGAGCCTTGCAATACTCACCAACTACATGTACCCAAACTGTCATGGTATGTGCTATGCTACATAATATGATTCTGTGAAAACAGCTGCAGCAGGACCAGCATAGGCCTGGGCCAAACAGCCCCCACCAGTGCCAAGGCCATCACAGGCAGAGCATGACTTGGAGGAGGAACAACCTGAGCCTGCCCCAGTAGGCAGAAGGAGGCATGCCCAGTATGCCTTGGCCTTGGCAAAGAGGCAACGCATAGCACATACACTGGCTCAGTAGGAACCCTGAAAATTATACCTCTCTCTGACTCGCACATATAGTAAAAGGGATGCCTAACTTGACACTACCTGTTTCCAAACATGTATAGGGAGTGGAGTATGTGCATCTGACATAGGCAGCCCTGCAGCACCACCTGAGGCATGATTGCCATGTGTTAAGCAATGTAAGGTAGTGCTAAACAGCATTTACCACCATGTAGTATATGCAAACTTGATGACCTTGAGTATCATCCTACCCTCACCAAACATGAGGCCACAATATGAACACAAGATGATCAATTACAACAATTGGCTTAAGTATTGGTGTCAGTGAAAGGGGATACAATGCCTGTCAGCCTGGGATGACATGCTCGACAGGACATGATGCTTCGCTAGGGATGGATTTCACCTATCACCTGTGGCCTTTTGGATATTCCCAAAGGCTCTTGTCACCCTCATAGTGCCTTTTTTAGGTAAGGCTCAAAACACAAACCCACCTCCATAGGTATCACAAGGGATAGGAAACTATAAATAATGCTACTCAATGCCAGAAGTCTAAACTGCAAGATGCATGCACTCAAAACTCTCCTCAGCATGGAGAATGTTGATATCTGTGCAGTAACAGAAACCTGGTTCAAGGCTCCCAAGAGCACCCTAGCATTAACAGGTTACACCTCATACCATGCTTTACAGCTGCAAAACATGGAACAAACTACAAAAGGAGGGTGAGTATCAATATTTTTCAGATACCCACACCCCCAGGTTGGTGGCACAGCATGAAGCATCGGAGACTATCCATGTGCAACTAACACTGGCTAAAACCGCCTTCTAGTTCATAGCCTGCTACAGACTACCCTCCTAAACCCAGGAACCACACTTGGCTGACTGGAGAACACATGAAAATATGAAGGTCTCCCCAAACACCATTATATTGGCTGACTTCAACTACCCAGACATAGACTGGGAGCATTACCCTAGCCCCAACACCATAGCCCAAAGGTTCCCATAATTTATAACCCAAAATGCTATGGAACAACTTGCTACCACTCCCACAACAGGGGAAAACATACTGGACCTGATCATCACCAACATGGGGACTCTATGACCAAGACCAGAAGTGTATCCCTCACTGGTAAGATCAGACCAGAGAGTAATCTCACTGGATATTCACATCCCGATCCCAGCCCATGGCCAGAAAAACACAGTGAAAATTATTCACTAAAGCAAATGTCACACTCCACAAAACTGAGGTGAAATCCTTCACAGCTCCTGTGCCTGTGGAAAATATGGCCCAGACCTCATAAACCTTTATAAACACATTCTATGAACACCTTCAGGAATGCATGGATCATGCAATCCCAAATAAAACCAAGACCCAATCCGCCAAATCTAGGCATCCTGTCCGGTGGACCCCAGCCATAAACAAACCATACAATACAAGGAGGAAGCTACAATATGATAGATCAAAATCCCAAAAAGGGAAGGCATCTCTGATCAGTATCATTGAAAAATTATGTCCACACATAAGATCATCTAAGGCCATCTTTGAGATAAAAATTGTACAGAACACCAAGGATAATCACAAGGCATTCTTTACCTATGATAGGAACCTGTGTGGGAATCCCCAGGTATGCTCAGAAGTAGTCCAAAATGACAAACAATACACCAAACCCACAGACATTGCCAACATCTGAGCTGACAGATTCAGTGCAACCCCCCAACACCAAAAGCGCAAATATCTATCCCAGCAGAGTGCTGGCCCCCTGACATCACAGATGCTCAGGTAACAGCCAGTCTCTCCAAAGCAAAACACAGCATCAATGGGACCAGACGGTGTCCTGGGCTGTGCCCAACATGAACCCCAAGAAGAATTGAACACAAACATAAAACCACTGTTCAATCTCTGCCTTACCACAGGATATGTACCCAAAGATCAGTGTACAGCAACAGTGGTCCCTCTCCACAAAGGTGGTGCCTCAATGGATACTGCAAACTATTGCCTCAGAAGCCTGACTAGCTTGGTCTGCAAAGCTATGGAAAGGATCATCATGGACCTCAGAAATAAACATATTGGGGACCTACAGACACTGGATCCTTCCCAGTTTGGCTTTGTTAAGGGCAGATCCTGCCTATTAAACCTGGTTGAGTCATTTGAAACAGTCACCAAGGCCATTGACGAAGGGAAGGTGGTCCACACAGCCTACCTGGACCTCACAAAAGCCTTCCATACAGTACCCCACTTGGTCATCATAGATAAGATCACCAGCTTCAATATAAACCCCTATGTCACTAGATGGGTTGCAAACTGGCTCAAGGACAGTACCCACATGGTCAAAAATGCTGGAGCCATGTCAGACCCCAAACCAGCTACAAGTGGCATCCCACAAGGCTCAGTCTTGGGACCTCCCTTGTTTGGTATATATTTCTCAGAGGTACAGGCCAACACAGGACTGTTGATGAACAGGTTTGCAGATGACTGCAAACTGGGCACCATTATCGACCCTCCAGCTGACACAAGCATCCTACAAAAGGGCCTCATAGAAACAGACAACTGGTGCCAGAGCCATGTCCTCAAGCTAAACACAAAACAGTGTATAGTCCTCCCCTTTGTCAAAAATTTAGTGCCCACAAATTACCACATGGGTGGTAACCCATTAAGTATGGAAGAAGTGATAAGGGACCTGGGGACCCAAGCTGACAGCAATCTCTCATTCGATAACCACATGGCCAAAGTGTTTAGAAAAACATTTCATATAACCCACATAATTATGAAGGTATTCACATCTACATCAGGGGAGGTCATCGTGCCTCTTAACTCATCCCTCATCAGGCCCATAATTGGGTACAATGCCCCTTGTAGGATGTACCTTATCAGACACCTGCAGCAGCTGGGAAGACCACAAAAGTACCTCACCAGGAGGATCAAAGGGCTCAAACACATGCCATTCGCTGCCCAGTTAAAGAAACTGCAGCTCCACTCAGTGGCATACCGCCTGCCCAAAGGCAATCTGTGTCTGATGTATAAAGCCATGTCCAACCTTGAATCAATGGACATGCTGCACCTCGGAAAATCAGAATCCCATCAAGCTATGCACTCAGGAGACCTGAACCTCAGACTGAAATAAATAGGACATGCTGGAATGACAGATTCATAACACAGAGGCTCCCCCCACTCTTGAGTAAACCCCCACTCCAGGTTAGCCAGAGTCCCTCATTGACTCTCTTCAAGAGGAATTTTGATGAGTGGATGGGAGATTGTAGGTTTACCCTGGGTATCACTTCTATGTCACTGTTAGACAGAGGCACAGTATACTAACCTTGAAAAATGTCATGGCAAACTCCACTTAAAATGTGTGTTGAAAGCCAAACACACTCTGGCTAGGATAATAAATGCCCTAGGGCAGATAGCCTAGTATGAACCTATGAACAGAATCACACACACCAACTAGTACAACTGTGGTCAATGTGGAGTAATGTTTGGTAATTTCCACCCAAGTCGGTAAATAGACAGCAATGTTGGACAAGCCTGGTTTAAGTAGGCCATAGCTGAACAAAATGCAAAATGCTCATAGTTGCCCAACTGGCCCTAAACCAGTCTGGTCTACTCAGTATTAAATCAGTGATGGGACTCAAATGCATGATACTGTGCATCATAGTGAAAGTACTGAACCACTACACCATGACAGTATTGCAGTGTTCAGCCAGTATGACAGAATGTTGCCAAGTCTTTGCAAACTATCCCATGGAAACCCTGCAGGCACAGCATAATCCCTGTTGAGTTATGACACAAAGGAGTCTGGCAGTAAGAACACAACATGACTTGCAACACACACAGTATAAATGTCAATATTGGTCATGTTCACACACAACTAGAAATGTAGTGGACTCCAGATCACAACATATGGAAAGGTCACACTGGGCATGCTCACACACTTGGATAAATGAGACATATGTCAGGCAACAAAGCATGGAAAGCCTGAACTGGGCATGCTCACACACTTAGGCCATGTCTGAGTATAGCAGTCAGTCACACATATCTGGCAGTTGTATGTGTTAAGCCAGGAACCTCCCACAATCCAGCAATCTGCCCTGTGGA
This sequence comes from Protopterus annectens, assembly GCF_019279795.1. Classification (NCBI taxonomy): domain Eukaryota; kingdom Metazoa; phylum Chordata; order Ceratodontiformes; family Protopteridae; genus Protopterus; species Protopterus annectens. The sequence goes on along the minus strand of NC_056735.1, from coordinate 1,339,847,472 downwards.
CACAGTTAAATGACAACAGACACATATATTAATATACTGGAACCCTGTCATGATCAAACATATTATGCAGATACACAAGTTGTTCATAGAAACTGGGAAAGCTATGGCAATAAAGACCTGCAAACATGAGCATTAACAAATATTGTGCATCCCGAACATAAACATAGGTGCAGAGGTCAACACTAGGCTGTCTGCCCTAGGGAATTCATAAGCCTAGGGGGTCCAGGAAAGTAAATAATGTGGGAAGAAATAGCCAGGGAATTGTGGGCTGATAGCCTAGTACCAACTTATGAACCTATGAACCTATGAGCCTAGGCAGAGTGTATTTGGCGTCCACCTCCCCAGTAGAGTAGCCTACTGTGCCTCTGTAAAGTAGGTCACAGAAGGCACTCTTTAGGGCTAGTTTGCTGTGCCTCTGTCAAGCAGGGACACAGTGGAGATCCCAGGGGTGAATTAGCAATTTCCCATCCATGCGGCTGTATTTCACTGGAAGAGGGTTGGCGAGGGGCTATGTCTAACTTTAATTGGGATTCAATTCCAGAGTGAGGGGAGCCTCTGGGTAATGAATCTGTCCCTGCAGCATGTCCTATTTATTTTTGTGCTGAGGTTTAAGTCCCTGGAGTGTGTAGCTCTAAGGGTCTTGGATGTTATGAGGTGGAGAATGTCCATTACTTCTGGGTTTGAAATGGCTGCGTACATCAGGCATAGATCACCTCTGAGTAGGCATTAAGCAACTGAGTAGAGCTGGAGATCCTTTAGTTGAGCTGCATAGGACATCTGTGTGTAGACCATGATCCTCTTGGGGAGGTACTGTTGTGTTCACTGCAGTTGCCACAGGTGTTGGGTAAGGTACACCCCAAAAGGGGCATTGTAGTCAAACATGGGCCTGATGGGTGACTAGCAGAGGGTCACAATGACCTCCCATGATCTACATGCAAACACCCATGTGATAAGGAGGGCTATATAAAGGTCTCTGCAATTACTCTGTCAATGTGATTAGCAAAGGAGAGGTTATGATCTATGTGGGTCTGTGGGATATTGCTCTGTTATGTAGTAGCTTCCTCCTTCTGTTGTACAGCTTATATATGGCTGGGGTCAACCTGACAGGTCTCCTGTTTTGGAGGAGTCATCATTTTATTTGGGATGGCATGATTAATGCATACCTGCAGGTGCTCATACAATGCATTTGTAAAGGAGTCTGCAGATTGGGCTGTATTATCCTCCAGCACGGGGCCTTTGAAGTATTCCACCCCAGTCTTCACAAGTGCAAAGTCTGCTTTTGAGAAATTCTTTACAGTGATTTCCTTGGCTGGGGGTGGGGAAGGGATATGGATGTCCAGGGAAAGTTTTCTATGGTCTGATCTTAACAATGACGGTTCTACCTGTGGTGTGGAACATACAGAGTCCCCATGTTGGTGATGATTAGGTCCAATATGTATTCCCCCTTGTGGCTGTGGTGACTGGTTGTGCCATAGCACATGGTTCACAAATTGTAGTGGCTGTAGGGTGATGTTGTTGAGGGCCTGAGTAGTATCCCCAGTCAATATTTGTGTACCTGAAGTCAACCACTATAATGGTGTGTGTGAAGACCTGCATATCCTACACTGTTCCCAGGAAAGCCAAGTGTGGTTACTGGGTATGGGGGGTGGTCTGAACTACACACCAAACCAAAAGGCAGTTTTGCACAGTGGTAGTTGTATATGTATGGCCTGTCATGCTTAGTGCAGTGGTACCAACCCAGAGGAGTGTGTATCTGTGATGTATATGGATACACCCCCTACTTGTGTTGTGTGTTACAAGTCCTGTGGTCATGAAGCATGGTATAGAACATAACCTGGCAGTGCCAGTGTGCTTATGTGACCCTAAACTAGGCACCTGTTAATGCACAGATATTGTTATCCCCCATACTGAGGGACAGTTAAAGATATACATTCTCCTTTGGAAAGACTGATGATGTCAGCACCTTATAAATACAGCAGGAGAAGTGAAACCATCCAGTAATGCGAATAGCATGCTGCACTAATGTGTCTCTCTCAAATATCATAACAGTTAGGTAGGGGTTTGAATCCTGCAAATGCTGTGTGTGGGGGGGCAGGGGGTGTGTATGTAAGCAATTCTCTGTGAAAGGAATGGCCTTTTTGAAGACTGGGATAACACACTAAAAGATTTACATTCCTCTTTGGAAAGACTGATGATGTCAGCACCCTATAAATACAGCAGGAGAAAGGAAATCATCCAGTAATGTGAATAGCACGCTGTGCTAATGCATCTTTTTCAAGTATCATAACATAGTTAGGTAGGAGTTTAAATCCTGCAAATGCTGTGTGTGTGTATGCAATTCTCTGTGGAAGGAATAGCCTTTTTGAAGACTGGGATAACACACTAAAAGATGTACATTCCTCTTTGGAAAGACTGATGATGTCAGCACCCTATAAATACAGCAGGAGAAGGGAGTATTTAAATTGATTTAACTGTGTTGCAGGAATATTAACTGAACTAGAAGTTTTGACTCTGCTCTTCAGTTAGTCCCACCCACCCTCCCTGTTTTTGTTTTGGTGTTAATCTTAGTGGCCTTGAAACTGCAAGCCCCTCTTGTAAATTTGTGTTTGGATACTCCTTCTGGGCCCATCTCATTTGCTCACTCAACTGAGTGCAGTGAGATCATATTCTGATATCAGGCACTCCTACTGTGTACAAAGAGAGCATCTGGGAAACAGAAGAAAAAAATATTTTAAGCTCGTTTCCTGCCTTCCTAGTGGAAAGCAGTTTATAGTACTTAATAAATAAGCACTTATCCAGGCATGTCTAAGGGTCATCTCCCAGTGATTTCTCCTGTCTACCTGATGAATCTGGGCATCTTGGGGCAATGCAGCAATTGCCTCATGTACACAGACAACCGTCTCCTCCTACCACTCAACACTACAATCTGTGAGAGATGCACTTATATAGCCAAACTGGAAGCAAAGCTCTCTTCACCCAAGACTGGACTAGACAGTCAAGAGGAGAAGGTAAACACTTGCACCACACCACACTCATCACATAGTCCTTCAAAACCTACACCACCAAAACACAAACAGAAACACAAAACACACACCTACATTCGTGGAGGCTCTCAATAAATACCTGCCCAGGCATCAGGGACATCCAAAGCATAAATGCAAGCAAACTCCACCCCAAACACAATCCAAATGACACATAGCCCACAAACTCAGTGTGCCACTCAACCACAGCCCATAAGGCATAACAACATACCCAACACTCTAGTCATAGATGACTCTATAGTCAGGCACACTGATGTCCCACTCATTAGACTAAACAAGGAGAAAGTTACTGTCAGCTGCCTGTCAGGTGCCAGGATCCACCACATAACGCATGCACTCAGGTCACTCCATAATAAGTACAAATATCACAATGTCATTGTCCATGTTGGTGTGAATGACCTGAGACGTACCTCCCTGGACTACATGAAAAGAGACATGGAGGAGCTCTCCGATCTTGTATCCCAGTCAGGTATGACCCTAACCCTGAGTAGCATCCAGCCATTACCCAGAATGATACCGCAGTACAAGGACAAAATGATTGACTTCAACAATTGTTTAAGCTTCTGGTGTCATTCTAAGGGGATCCAGTATTTGTCTGCCTGGGACGACATGATCGACAGTCCACGATGCTTTGCCAGAGATGGCCTGCACCTGTTGCCCTTAGGATTCCGGATACTAGCTAAGACTCTTGCCACCCCTATAGTGCCTTTTTTAGGCAAGGTTCAAATGACAGATTCACCACCGTAACAGGTACAAGCAAGCAAAATCTGAGGGTAATGCTACTCAATGCTAGAAGTCTAAACCTCAAAATGCACTCACTCGAGGCACTTCTTAAAATGGAGAACATTGACATCTGTGCAGTGACAGAGACCTGGTTCAAAGCTCCAGAGAGCACCCCTGCACTACTAGGCTTCAATTCATACCACACCTTTCGGCCACCTAACCCAGAAAAAAGCACTAAAGGTGAAGGCGTGTCCATATTCATTAAGGATATCCACACCTCCAGGCTAGTTGCACAGCATAATGCATCCGAGATTATCCAAGTGCAACTAACTCTGGGCAAGACCGCAATCCAAATTGTAGCTTGCTACAGACCCTCCACCATGCCCCAGGATTCACACTCCTCATCTCTTGATACACTGGAAAGTATTAGGGTACAACCCAACACCCTAATAATGGGTGATTTCCCCTACCCCACCATTAACTGGGATAACTACTCATGTACCAACTCTTTTGCTCAACGTTTTCTAGAATTCATAAATTCCAGTGCCTTGGATCAACGTATTCACACCCCCACCAGGGGCTGCAATATCCTAGACCTGGTCATTACCAACATGGGAAACCGGTGTTCCACACCAGAGGTCAATTCCTCGTTGGTCAGATCCGACCACAAGCTAATCAGCCTAGACATCCACATACCACCCCCAGCCCCAATTAGGGAAACCATCGTAAAAAACCTCTCCAAAGCCAACTTCACACTTCTTATACAGAAGTGGCAAACTTCATGACACCCATGCCGATGGACAATAGAGGTATGACTGCCGAATCCTATACAAATGCACTTTATAAGCACTTACACAAGTGCATGGATCATGCTATCCCTAATAGAACCAAGATGTTATCCTCCAAAAAAAGGAATCCAATCTGGTGGTCCTCTGCCATAAACAAACACTACAACAGAAGAAAGACATTGTTGCAAAAAAGAGTAGAATTCCATGACTGGAGGAACTCCCTGGTCATCCTCAGTAAGGAGCTGAGATCCCTCATAAAATCCTCCAAAGCTAGTTAAGAAAACAAAATTGCCACTGACTCTAAAGACAACCACAAAGTATTCTATAGCTATGGCAAGAATCTAAATGGGAACACTCAGATCTGCTCTGAGTTACAGCATAATGGCACTAGATATACAGAACCAACTGATATTGCCAACATCCTAGCAGATAGATTCAGTTCTAACTTTACCCCCCTCTCACCCCCTAGAAGGCCCATCTCTATACCGGAAGAATGCAAAGTTCCTATAATCACGGCTGCACAGGTGAAAAACACACTCTCCAAAGCCAAGAACACAGCATCAATGGGACCTGACAATATCCCAGGCTGCGTTCTACACAAACTACAGAATGAACTGGCACACTACCTAAGTACCATGTTCAATCACAGCCTCACCTCAGGCTTTGTACCCACTGAATGGTGCACCGTGACAGTTATCCCACTCCACAAAGGGGGAGCTACGACGGACCCCAGGAACTACCGCCCCATTAGCCTGACGAGCCTGGTCTGCAAGGCCATGGAACATATCATCATGGAACTCATAAACAAAGATATTGGTAATCTCCAAACTCTGGACCCTACTCAGTTTGGATTTGTAAAAGGCAGATCATGTCTCCTAAACCTGATTGACTTCTTTGAAGCAGTCGCCAAAGCCATAGATGAGGGTAAAATGGTTCACACAGCTTATCTAGATCTCGCCAAGGCTTTTGACACCATCCCCCACTCTGGAATTATAGATAAGCTCACTAAACTAGGTAAAATCCCTGTGTCACAAGATGGGTTGCCAACTGGCTCATGGGCAGAACCCACACTGTGAAAGGAGCGGCTTCCAAATCCGACATCAGACCAGTGACAACTGGAGTACCATAGGGTTCAGTCCTGGGTCCTCTCCTGTTTGGTATCTACTTCTCTGAAGTGCAGGCCAACACAGAAGGTCTTTGGCTAACAAAGTTTGCAGATGACTGCAATCTAGGAGCCATAATTGAAACTCCTAACGATGTGGACAAACTACAAAAGGGCCTCACTGAGACAAATACCTGGTGTCAAAGCCATGGCCTGAAGCTCAATGCCAAAAAGTGTATTGCCATCCCCTTTGGTAAAAACTCTGTACCCATGAACTACCACATAGCTGGTAATCTACTTAATGCCGAAAATGTGATAAGAAACCTTGGGACACAGCTGGACAGTAGTCTCTCCTTTGATAATCACATCACCACAGTGGTCAGGACATCCTTCTACGTGGCTCATCTCATCACAGAAGTATTCTCATCCAAAAAAAAAGAGGTCATTGTTCCCCTCTATTCATCACTCATTAGACCCATTATAGAGTACAATGCCCCTTCTGCTATGTACCTCACAAGACATCTACAACAACTGGAAAGACCACAGAAATACCTCACAAAGAGGATTACTGGCCTCAAACAGATGTCCTATGCAGACTGTCTCAAAAAACTACAGCTTTACTCCATCACATATTGCCTACTCAGGGGTGATCTCTGCCTAACATATAAAGCTATGTCAAACCCAGAGCTGTTGGACATGCTTCACTTAAAGAAATCCCAATCCCTCTGAGCTACATGCTCTAGGGACCTTACCTTGTCACCACAATAAACAGAACATGTTGGAGGGATAGATTCCTGTCCCAGAGACTTCCCATACTTTGGAACAGACTACCTATCTACGTCAAACAGAACTCCTCATTAGCACTCTTCAAGAAAAATCTTGATGATCGAATGGGAAATGGGAAATTCACCCTGGGGATCACTTCTGTGGCTCTGCTGGACAGGGGCACAGGAAAATAATTTTCTTGGGTGGCGAAAGCCAAGGTACATTTTTTGGCTAGGCTTGTATGGGCCCTAGGGCCGATAGCCTAGTACCTACCTATGAACCTATGAACCCATGAAATCATCCAGTAATGTGAATAGTGCACTGTGCTAATGTGTTTCTCTCAAGTATCATAACATAGTTAGGTAGGGGTTTGAATCCTATAAATGCCATGTGTGTGACTGTCACACAGTTTGTCAATGTGTTGTGTGTTTTGCTTTTATTATTGTATGACATATTATTATGACAGTAATTTCAATGCACACATCAGGTATGTCTATGCCACATACAGATATGTACCTGTGACCTTTAATAGTTCATATGTGT